>NC_138291.1:165912500-166055000 GCF_965601325.2 Salmo salar | reverse complement strand
TTTTGTATTTGTTTTTCTGTGTTTGACCGGTAGGGTAAAAATGTATCACAAATACTCTTGGGTTTTCACTTGTTTTCTCTCTTGCTGTACTTTAACACCACGGTGGAATGGCCTTGTCTCTAGGTTCTGGAACAGTCTTTTTAAAAGCAGTGGTACCACTGCTGTACAATTAGTTGCCCGGTGTTACAGTAGAGTCAGTAGTCACACACCGCTTCACCCTGCTGTCACGTAATGGGATGAGATGGCATGCAGAGACTGTCAGAGCTCCCCAGCACGCAGAGCCTGGCCTGACCTTTAGCCCTGGAGTTGACCTCTCCATTCAACTTTGACTGACTGACTGACTGGCCATATCATCTCGAAATCTCTGAGCCGCGCTCTCTGTCTGCCTGCTCAGGGTGGAAATAGCGCCTGCCATTAAACTTTAAAACAGTAGTGTGTGTGAACACTCCGTGTGCTGCTTGGGAAGGAGGTTGTGTCAGCTAGAGGAGTCCTACCACTCTAAACGACAGTCACGGAATCTCTTTCTTTCTTGTTTTCTCATTGACCCTCTCTCCCCCTCGTCTACCATGCTCTCTCTATCTCTCTATTGCTATTTACTGTTTTATTAGGGGCATTTTGCTGCTGGGTTTGGACATTACTTGTATGTGATTCTTTAAGGAGGTTAGTCAACCATTACATTTGAGTGTTTAGAAATGTTTTTTTCAGATATGTTTTAAATAAGCATGATTCTGTGAACTTTTTGTTTTAAATGGAATGAATCAACTTTGGTGAGAATTCCTACGTTTATGGAGAATGTCTTTGTTATTTTTGAAGCATTAAGAAGTTTGTTGAGGAAAAACATTCTCTGGCTTTTCCCAGGCCTGAAATTCAGATTTGGTTCATTACAAATTAGTTTTTGCTCGACAGCAGGACTTAACATTTCAAATATTTTCTTAGTCCAACGACAAACAGCAACCTACTGTTTGTCTTTTTCTGTTTGGACTTTCACCTAAGTACCGGAATATTCCCTCCGTTTTCTTTTATTGCTCCCTCCGTCAAATCTTAAATATTTTCTTTCCACCTTAATATTGACAGAAATGTTCTGCGCTAAATGTTCTCTAGTTAAAAAATCTAGGCGATAATGAACGTTGCATCAATTTTCTTGCCATTTGTCTTTCTCCTTCTCAGTTCCCTTCTGTGCTGTTTGTTCCTTTTTGAAACGGCAGTGGAAGCCGGAATGGTTTATGTGTGACTGTGTTGAGATCTGTAGTGTGTGTGTGTGTGTGTGTGTGTGTGTGTGTGTGGCGGGCTACAGCCGTAATTGAACCCATTTGCTGCCTAGTGCCTGTGGGACTAAACCCAGGCCTCAGCACCACGGCGCTTTGACGCTTTAGCTGCCTCCCTCTAAACCCCTTCTGTTCCTCTTCTTCTCCTTCTTTCTCCCTCTCCTTTTTCAGTGTGTCAATAAAGGCTTTATTGGAATTAATGGTCTTAGTTTCCATTGGGTTACACAGAAGTACATCAGATCTTCTGTTGGTTGCCTGTGTTAGTGTTTGAATATCGCTCTCCTCTCTCTCTCTCGTACCTGATTGATGGCAGTGCGGGGTTAGATACTGTGTCCTGTCTGTTCTGTGCAGCTGCGTTTTTCACCCTAGGTTTAATGTCTGGTATGTGTCTGAGAAGCTTAATCCTGTGATTTACTGTCTCTTTAAAACTGATGTGGAAAAAGCCTCTCCTCAGGGAATAGTTAATAATACGCTTTTCAACCTTTCCATGTATCAATTATATTTTAGTTCGGGACAGTTTTTTGGTATTGTGAGTACCGTACCGCCACCTGATAAATATAGCCTGTATTGTGCATATCTCTGTTTTTAGAAAGTGTTATTCAGGAAGTAAGTTATTACGCAAGTGTTGATTCTGAAAGAGTAACACATTGAGGAACGTTGAGCTGTCATCTTAAATACGGGTAGTTTGAGACACTGTGTACAGGCAGAAGTGAATTCACCCTGCAGTACTGAAGATGGGTTCCATCTAGGACCTATACCAAATCGCCTACTGTCTGTTATTATAAAGACATCTAAGTACTGACAAGAACATTCCAGATACAACCATGTTTTACCTACATTTACTTCAAATGTACTTTTCTCTGATATTCAGTTTGTCTTTGTACAGTAAAGTATGTTTTGAGATTGCTAGAGTCTTTTTGTTGTTGTGGAGGATGAGGGCTGAAGTTCTGTGTGTGTGTGTGTCTTATCCTAGCTGTAGTTAATTCATGTGTGTTTATATTCTCAGGGTCAGATGCGAAGGAACCAATCCAGTGAGTATTTTATTTGACCCCTCTCTCTCTCCACCTCCTGTTTGATGGCTGCGACCATTTTTGACTTTTTAACTTCATTTTTGTTGCCTCGGGTCGTTCTTGAAAAATACAAATAAAATCCTAGCAACCTCGCCAAAACCAACATATCCTCAGCTAAAGTAAACGTAGTTAGTTTTTTATATGTGTGTATTTGAGAGAGGACTCCGTTCCCCCTCTAAGCTATGAGTAAGATTAATGATTAATTGCTTGTTTTTATTTTGCATGTCAGAAATGCTATTTTTCCTCCTGAGTTTTTGGCTACAATTTGTGTATTTTGCTATGTTTGATTTTCTGCTTGAACAAATGAATAGTTGTCTATAAAGGAATGCAACAAGTCACGTAACTGTCTCAAACTGTCAACTATTAGAGGATGTTAGCAAGTAAACCATGAAGAAATACATATATCACATATATTAAGTAGCATCATACACAGTTTAAATAACATCACTTTATTATCCTTTGATATTCGTATTACCATCATATCAAGTTATAGTTTTCAAGTATTTTAGCAATTTGGTAGAGCTAAGGCTGATAATGCAACTTTTTGATAGAGTTTAAGGCTGATACTATGTATATTTGGTAGAGCTAAGGCTGATAATGCAACTTTTTGATAGAGTTTAAGGCTGATACTATGTATATTTGGTAGAGCTAAGGCTGATAATGCAACTTTTTGATAGAGTTTAAGGCTGATACTATGTATATTTGGTAGAGTTAAGAGATTCATAGCCATGTGTTTTAAACATGCTCAGGGCTGTCAGGAATGCATTCCCACTCAGCGATAGGCTCTCAGGTGCTAGGTGAGTACTATACGTACCTCTCTAGTCAGTCTGCCCCAACCACCACCACACCCACCAAACATGCCATGCCAAGTAGACCTCCACCCCCCACCCTGTGGCTAATACTGTACTCTACAGCTAAAGCTAACACAAACGAACATGCTAGCTAATAAAGCAATGCTTCAAAACGCTCATCTTCAACATTTAACAAAGCTTTTCTAACACTATCTGTTTGCCACAGAGCTATGTAGTTTGATGTAGATCTGAAAATAAAATGGGTTATATTTGGGACCAATAGAGGAATGTCTTGCTGGTGGGGAACCTCTGCCACTGTACAAATAACACATTAACACACTAGTGTGAGCCACACAGAGAGCACTGCAGCCCTATCCTGTAGCATGGGCTCTCTTGCTCCCTACAGTGTGTGTTTAAACGCCTGTCTGGGTGGGGGTGAATGGGACAGGGTGTTTCCTCCACCTATGTAACCTTGTGTGTGTGCTGAGGTTAAGGTTGTTATTTGTATGTTCTCTTCTCAACCAGGCGATGAGTTGGGAAAGGCCAGAATGTCAACATATTTCAATGAGTAAGTACAGGATAAAGATTCTCCTAACTTTTTTATAGATACAAATTGGCTCAGAAACACTTGATACACGCCATTGATTGCCCTCTCCTCTCCTCTCCTCTCCTCTCCTCTCCTCTCCGCGCAGTAGACCTGCTCTCAATAATGACCTTCTCTCATTGGATCCATTCGGCCCTGCCCCCACCCTAAGAGGCTCCTCCTCCTCAGTATCCTCATCAACAGGTAAGCCCCGCCCTTCAAGCGTAACAGAGCGTTTCAATGTATTCCTATGGGTGGCTGACACCAAAAGAGATAGTGTCTCAATGTAATTAAATACAATCACGTATGTCTATTTTTATTTGTGGGAATATTTTGGAACAGATTTCCTAAATGAAACCCATTTTTTGCAGAATTCCTGGTAATTGTAGCGGGTTTTTTTTCTTTTTGCGGGCTGGTTTTGGGTGCTCACTCCCAACCTAAACTGAACTTGTGTGTCTGTGTGTTTATTGTTGATAGGACTTTCTAATATGTCATGTAACCTTGGTTTTTGATTCTTTTTTTGAAAGTTTGACATCAAGTGTCGTGTGGGGAGGTTTTGCACATTTACTTTATTTTATTTACAGTTTATTTTATTTTACAGTTTTGTTATTCAATTAACTGTCTATTTTAAACTTTCTTTTATTTGATGAATAATTATTGTTACAGTTTTGATTAGTATGCATTTGGCTGTAGGGGGGGGCTGTATTTGCATTTGTAAGTACACGTGTGTTTAGTTTATTTTTCATTTCCTTTACATCCCTCTTTCTCTCGTTCACACTGTCCTGCCTCTCACTCCAGTACAGATATGTGAGAAGCTGGTTTCAGTGGCAAGGTTTATGTAGTGTGGAGTCTCTGTGCGTGTCTGTGCGTGACTGTGTGTGTTGAAATAGTGACGTTAGAACTGACCCATTGACTGGGCTAATCGTAATCCACAGTTAATTGGCACCTAGTTTGGGTCAGAGGGTTGGCGATAAGGCCTATTGGCACGTATGTTATCAAACACTATCTCGTTATTGTCAAAAGTTCCAGCTTAAAAGCCAAAAAATCTGTGTAAAGTGCCCTGGTTAGGATACTGTGATGACTCTTAAGTCCTTTTAAGACCTGTTTAAGGTCTCTGTGTACAATAGAGACATTACCAGCCATTAATACACACATACACCACATTCATCTGGCCCTGACTGGACTGCAAACATACATCTGGCCCTGACTGGACTGCAAACATGCATCTGGCCCTGACTGGACTGCAAACATACATCTGGTCCTGACTGGACTGCACACATGCATCTGGCCCTGACTGGACTGCACACATGCATCTGGCCCTGACTGGACTGCAAACATACATCTGGTCCTGACTGGACTGCAAACATGCATCTGCTTTGGAGTCAGTCATTTGGCAAGCCTGAAAGAGATGATTAGGCTATAGTTTTATTTGATTATGTAGGGCTTTCTGACTTTTGACTTTGTTCTTTTGCAGGTAGTTATTTTAGCCCATTCTTTGCGGTTTGCTTTAGTTGCTGTGTTGTTTTCTATCTCTGTGTGTTAACCCTCCCTTCTCCCCCTTTACCCCCGCCTCCTCCTCTTCCAGACATCGACTCTCTTTTCCTCTCCATTCCTCTATGTCCTCTACACATTAACGAGTCCCCTGTGTTTCTGCCAGGGGAGGCAGGTAAAATGTTTGCCCTAACTGCACCGATTTAGACCCGTGTTTTCTGTGCGGTTGCACTGTACTGAATCTGTGTCCAACTATCTAACCTCATTTACAAAAAGCCTTAACATTGCATCCAACGTTTTATTCAGTAGCTTGTTGTTGTTGGTGTTTGGTGATTATTTTTTCTTCAATGTTTGTGCCAATTTTCTCCAATCCACTCTTTTATTGTAGGATTTCAGTGATGGACTGTTAGTTGTAGTTGTGTATTCTTTGTACAACCAATCCAATGAGGAAGATGGATAACTGAATTCGTGTTGGATTGAGAGCCCTGCCTAGCTTTGATAAGCTGAGCGGGCTGTGTGGCACGGCTGTGTGGCACGGCTATGTGGCACGGCTGTGTCGGCGTGGTGTGAGGACCTAACACTCCAAGTCAGAGTAGCTGATATCCTCTCAACCAGCTGTAATCCTCTAACACTATTTATTAGCAGTTAAGACTGAAACATGCCAGGCATTCATTCCTGTCACAGCCTGACACTCACATTGCCTAATGTTGCACAGAGATTGCATAGGATTGCAGTTCACAGTGAACTATGCCTACACCTGGCTGTTCCATGGATGGAAAGTAGTTTAATTATAGTAATCTGTAGATGGGCATCCCCAAGCCTTGTTCTTTGAGTGAAAAAAAAGTACTATTTTGTTCAGTATAATGCAACAGAAATCATTATATGACGTAGGAATATAAAGATGTTTGCATGAGTACCTTTGTAAATGTTAGCTAGTATGGTTCCTCCTCCTTACTCTGTGGTATAGGTTCATCACTCTGCCCTGCCCTAGACGGTCATGTGCCATCTACAGATGAGGGGGTGTTACAGCAGGAGCTCTCCTCTCCCCCACCTGCAGACGGCCTGCAGCAGGCCAAAGGAGAGGTCACCCCTCTACCTTCCTCCACCACCACTACCACCACCACCTTCTCTCCATGGAACTCACCAGCTGACCCCTTTCTGGCCCTGAAGCCTATCCGGGCCCAGAGCACCCCCATCACCCGGCAGGATGAGCCCATAGAACCCCAGGATCCAACCCCAGCCCCCGCAGGCCCAGCCCCCGCAGGCCCAGACCCAACCAGCATGCCTCAGGGAGAGAACCAGTCTGCCTTTACCTGGTCCCAGAGCCAGTGGATCGACGTCAACGACGACTTTGTGCCAGTCCAACGCCAGCAGAGCTGCGGTCCGGGTACAGGTCCGGTCAACCGCGACCGGACCCAGTCTAACCCTCCTACCGGCAGGCCTCAGTCTTGCCGGTCCATCTGTTTCTTCTCTGATGACCCCGCTGACCCCTATAATAAGATGGCGCTGAGCAGTGGGGTTGTGGAGGTCAGCACTTCCTCTGTCTCTGAGGTCTTTTCAGCACTGACAGAGGGGATGGTGACAGCAGCAGCAGCAGCAGCAGCTAGCCAAGCACACAACGGTAACCTCTAGCATGGCATAAACTGAGATGGGTTTTTTCCTGAGTGAAGTGTAAAGTTTTGCCTTTGCCATTTTTCTCTTTTGTACTACTTTTAAAATTTTTTTTTGCAGTTTCCAGCTTTTATAACTATTATTTTATTTCTACCTTATTTACAATATGTTTTGTTGAATAATGTATTTTTCATTTAATGTGGCTTTTTGTTTTTGTTTTGAGGGGCATATGCTTGTTTGCCTTAGAGAATTGTTAACACAAAGTTTTGTGAGTGATTGGAATTGTGTTCTGTATTCATTTTATGCTTTAGAATTTGTGCATGTCGTGACTTCTGTGTTGATGCATGGTTTTGCATTACTTTGAGTGACTCAGTGATGTCTAAAAAGTTCAAATTGCACTGAACCTGTTAAGAATTGTATCAGAAGTATATTACATATAGTGCAGCATGTTTTACCTCATCATACCCTGGATTCTTACTGGAAGTTCTTTCCTTTTTGTCCCTCCTCCTCCCTGCAGTGCCTGCCCTGGCCCGACCCACTACCCCTCAAACTGGGGCCATGGTGGCTCCTCCACGACCCTCTTCCAGACCCAAACTACCCACAGGAAAACTCACAGGAATCAATGAAATTGTGAGTACCTGCCCAGTATCAATCTCCACGTGAGTACCTGCCCAGTATCAATCTCCACGTGAGTACCTGCCCAGTATCAATCTCCACGTGAGTACCTGCCCAGTATCAATCTCCACGTGAGTACCTGCCCAGTATCAATCTCCACGTGAGTACCTGCCCAGTATCAATCTCCACGTGAGTACCTGCCCAGTATCTGATAGAGAATCTCCAGTATCTTCACTAGACTTAGAGAACCTAAACTGTGGGTATTGAGTATTGAGTATTGTTTTTTTGTTTTTTTACTCTTGCTATTTACACTGTATGGGGTTAATTAGTGGTATCCATTACCATTGGTTGATTTCTGGGTTTGTGCTGTCTAACCAACCAGGTGCGGCCGTTCAGTCCGACCAAAACGTTGTCCAACGCCAGTCCTCCTCCGGCTGCTCCCCTGGCCCGGGCAGAGAGCTCCTCCTCCCTGTCCTCCACTGCCTCTCTCAGTGCCTCCAACACACCCACAGTGGGTAAGGACATAACCAAGCTCCATCACCTCCTCTCTCTGCGCTCTACTCCTCTTTACAGTCTTCTCCTCTCCATTCCCCTCTTCTCCTTTCACCTCCTCCCCTCTCCCTCAATTCATATTTCTTTATCACTTCTTCTCATCCCTCTCTCCTCCCTTATATATTCCCTTTCCTCTCCTCCTTCCTCTTTTATATAGTCCCTTTCCTCTCCTCCTTCCTCTTTTATATAGTCCCTTTCCTCTCCTCCTTCCTCTTTTATATAGTCCCTTTCCTCTCCTCTTTCCTCTTTTATATAGTGCCTTTCCTCTCCTCCTTCCTCTTTTATATAGTCCCTTTCCTCTCCTCTTTCCTCTTTTATATAGTCCCTTTCCTCTCCTCTTTCCTCTTTTATATAGTCCCTTTCCTCTCCTCCTTCCTCTTTTATATAGTGCCTTTCCTCTCCTCCTTCCTCTTTTATATAGTCCCTTTCCTCTCCTCTTTCCTCTTTTATATAGTCCCTTTCCTCTCCTCCTTCCTCTTTTATATAGTCCCTTTCCTCTCCTCCTTCCTCTTTTATATAGTGCCTTTCCTCTCCTCTTTCCTCTTTTATATAGTCCCTTTCCTCTCCTCCTTCCTCTTTTATATAGTGCCTTTCCTCTCCTCTTTCCTCTTTTATATAGTGCCTTTCCTCTCCTCTTTCCTCTTTTATATAGTGCCTTTCCTCTCCTCCTTCCTCTTTTATATAGTGCCTTTCCTCTCCTCCTTCCTCTTTTATATAGTGCCTTTCCTCTCCTCCTTTCTCTTTTATATAGTGCCTTTCCTCTCCTCCTTCCTCTTTTATATAGTGCCTTTCCTCTCCTCCTTCCTCTTTTATATAGTGCCTTTCCTCTCCTCCTTCCTCTTTTATATAGTGCCTTTCCTCTCCTCCTTCCTCTTTTATATAGTGCCTTTCCTCTCCTCCTTCCTCTTTTATGTAGTGCATTTCCTCTCTTTCCTCTTTTATGTAGTGCATTTCCTCTCTTTCCTCTTTTATATAGTCCCTCTCCTCTTTCCTCTTTTATATAGTCCCTCTCCTCTTTCCTCTTTTATATAGTCCCTTTCCTCTCCTCCTTCCTCTTTTATATAGTCCCTTTCCTCTCCTCCTTCCTCTTTTATATAGTGCCTTTCCTCTCCTCCTTCCTCTTTTATATAGTGCCTTTCCTCTCCTCCTTCCTCTTTTATATAGTCCCTCTCCTCTTTCCTCTTTTATATAGTGCCTTTCCTCTCCTCCTTCCTCTTTTATATAGTCCCTTTCCTCTCCTCTTTCCTCTTTTATATAGTCCCTCTCCTCCCTCTCGTATTCCCTTTCCTCCCCATATTTTCTGCTTGTTTCCTTTCTTCCACTCTCACCTGACCTAAACCCACTTCTTGTCTTTAAACCTTATTGGGCTTCTCTCCTTCCCTCACTCCTCTCCTCCTCACAGGGCCTGAGCGTATCTTTCGTCCCTCCCTCTCCTCTCCGGAACCAGAGTTCCTCCTTTCTCCCTGTCCTCTGTTACTCCTCAGCCAAAGTGAGTCCCCTCTCTTCCTCCTCCTCCCTCTACTGCAGTGGTTCCAAACCAGGGTTACTAGGACCCCTGGGGGTACTTGGTCTATGCACAGGGGTACTTGAGAAGACTAATTAGACCATAGACCTACTGTTAAAATGCACAAAGGAGTACTTCAGGGGAACCCCGGGTAGAGCAAAATTCAGTTTGTGGTACAGTAACCGAGAAAAGGGTTTTATTGTCACAAACTGGATAGGTGCAGTGAAATGTGCTGTTTTGCAGGGTCATCTATAGTAGTACAGCGCCCCTGGAGCAAATGAAGGTTAAGTGCCTTGCTCAATGGCACATCAACAGGTTTTTCACCTTGACAGCTTGGGGATTTGAACCAGCAACCTTTCTGTTACTGGCCCAACGCTCTAACCGCTAGGCTACCTGCCACCCAGTGGGAACCACTGCTTTACTGTTCTGTCTCTGTGAAGCCTACTACACAGTGTCTTTAGGGTTTCTCACCATTCTAATCTCACACAAACGCTCACATTCACACACAGGTGTTTTGGTTGAGAGCCCATTACCTTGTACCATCTCACCTGCCCAGTACCATCAACCTCACCTCATCTCACCACTTTCTGTGGCTTTTTGGTTTCTTTCCTATTTTTCTTTTGTTGGGCCTTTAAAGAGGATGATGGTTTCATCGGGAAGCTGCCCACCTTTGAGAAGTGCTGTGAAACGCCTTCAGGTAGGGCGTGTGGTCAGTCAGCCCGGACATGCCCCTTTTTGTGACACACTAACAATGTCTGCCTGCTCATGAAAAATATATCTTCTTAAAGTGTCTCTGACAGCGTAATCAACATAATAACGAGTTCAGCATGTTTGTGTTCTGTTGAATAACAAGTCTGGAGGTAGGAAGTTCATTCCAGTATTTAACTTTCTGACTCAAAGATCCCTAACAGTTATTCACTCAAATGATGAATGGTAACCTGACTTAATAATACCTCCTCTTTTATTCAAACAAAATGTCATTCCTGGACAGGTAGGATTATTTTTGCATGTAATGGCTTGGATATTTTGAAATGGAATTGTTCCTCATTTTCTCCGTAATGACTGACCTTATTTGGTAACTTAACTGTGTTCTTCAGGTGTTGTTTTTTGCATGAATAAGTGTGATGCTTTTGATATTGAATTGTATACTTCAGTAATAATAACAGTACACTCATTCCATCTTGTTTGGTCTTACTCTCTCGTCCTCTCAACCTGTCCCGCTCCCTCTTTACCTCCCTCTCCCTCTACCTCACTCCATTTCTCCACCCCCACCTTCATTCCCTCCCTCTCTCAGGGACGTCTCGCGGTCCCAGCCCAGTGACCCTGGCGTCCCAGGATGCCTTGCCCATTGCTGTGGCCTTCACAGAGTCTGTTAATGCCTACTTCAAAGGAGCTGATCCCGCTAAGTGAGTCTCACATGACCACCTACAGCTCAGAGAGCTGGCCCCAGCCTGGGTCTGACACACACTGCACGCAAGCCAACACACACCTCACACGTACAGTACCAGTCAAAATTTGGGATACACCGACTCATTCAAGGGTTTTTCTTTATTTTGACTATTTTCTACATTATAGAATAATAGGGAAGACATCAAAACAATGAAATAACACATATGGAATCATGTAGTAGCCAAAAAGTGTTAAATTAATCAAAATATATTTTAGATTCTTCGAAGTAGCCACCCTTTGCCTTGATGACAGCTTTGCACACTCTTGGCATTCTCTCAACCAGCTTCACCTGGAATGCTTTTCCAACAGTCTTGAGGGAGTTCCCACATATGCTGAGATCTTGTTGGCTGCTTTTCCTTCACTCTTCGGTCCAACTCATCCCAAACCATCTCAATTGGGTTGAGGTCGGTGATTGTGGAGGCCAGGTCATCTGATGCAGCACTCCATCACTCTCCTTCTTGGTGAAATAGCCTGTACACAGCCTGGAGGTGTGTGTTGGGTCATTGTCCTGTTGAAAAACAAATGATAAATCCACTAAGCTCAAACCAGATGGGATGGCGTATCGCTGCAGAATGCTTTGGTAGCCATGTGGATTAAGTGTGCCTTGAATTCTAAATAAATCACTGACAGTGTAACCAGCAAAGCACCATCACACCACCTCCTCCATGCTTTACGGTGGGAACCACACGTGCGGTTGGAACCAAGAATCTCACATTTGGACTCATCAGACCAAAGGACAGATTTCTACCGGTCTAATGTCCATTGCTCGTGTTTCTTGGCGCAAGCAAGTATCTTCATCGTATTGGTGTCCTTTAGTAGTGGTTTCTGTGCAGCAATTCGACCATGAAGGCCTGATTCACGCAGTCTCCTCTGAACAGTTGATGATGAGATGTGTCTGTTACTTGAACTCTGTGTAGTATTTATTTGGGCTGCAATCTGAGGCTGGTAGCTCTAATGAACTTATCCTCTGCAGCAGAGGTAACGCTGGGTCTTCATTACCTGTGGCGGTCCTCATGAGAGCCAGTTTCATCATAGCACTTGATGGTTGTTGTGACTGCATTGACTGACCTTCATGTCTTAAAGTAATGATGGACTGTCATTTCGATTTTGTTATTTGAGCTGTTCTTGCCATAATATGGACTTGGTCGTTTACCAAATAGTCCTATCTTCTGTATACCACCCCTACCTTGTCACAACACATCTGATTGTCTCAAACGCATTAAGAAGGAAATATATTCCACAAATTAACTTTTAACAAGGGACACCCGTTAATTGGTTGAGAGAATGCCAAGAGGGTTCAAAGCTGTCATCAAGGCAAAGGGTGGATTTCTTTTTTGGTTACTACATGATTCCATATGTGTTATTTCATAGTTTTGATGTCTTCACTATTATTCTACAATGTAGAAAATAGTCAAAATAAAGAAAAACCCTTGAATGAGTAGCTGTGTCCAAACTTTTGACTGGTGCTGTAGACACACACACACACACACACACACACACACACACACACACACACACACACACCATGAACAACCATTGGGGCATACACTGAATGTATAAAACATTAGAAACACCTTCCTAATATTGAGTTGCACCCCCTTTTGCCCTCAGAACAGACTCAATTTGTCGGGGCATGGACTCTACACCTGTCAAGCATTCCACAGGGATGCTGGCTCATGTGACTCGAATGCTTCCCACAGTTGTGTCAAGTTGGCTGGATGTCCTTTGGGTGTTGGACCATTCTTGATATATACGGGAAACTGTTGAGTGTGAACAACCCAGCAGCGTTGCAGTTCTTGACACACTCAAACCGGTGCGCCTGGCACCTACTACCATACCCCGTTCAAAAGCACTTAAATATTTTGTCTTGCCCATTCACCCTCTGAATGGCACACATACACAATCCATGTTTCAATGGATTAAAAGGCTTAAAAATCCTTCTTTAGGCCGCCCAAGTGGCACAGTGATCAAAGGCACTGCATCGCAGTGCTAGAGGTGTCATTACAGACCTGGGTTCGATCCCGGGCTCTATCACAACCGGCCGTGGTCGGGAGTTCCATAGGGTGGTGCACAATTTGCCCAGCATCGTCTGGGTTAAGGGAGGGTTTGTCTGGGGGGGCTTTACTTGGCTCATCGCGCTCCAGCGACTCCTTGTGGCGGGCTGGGCGCCTACAGGCTGACCTCGGACATCAGTTGAACTGTGTTTCCTCTGACACACTGGCTTCCGGGTTAAGTGGGCGCGGTTTGGCGGGTCATGTTTCGAAGGATGCATGACTCAACCTTCGCCTCCCGAACCCATTGGGGAGTTGCAGCGATGAGACAAGATCTAAATTGGGGAGAATAAAGGAAAAACATTATAGAAGCATGAATCTGTCTCCTCCCCTTCATCTACACTGATTGAAGAGGATTTAACAAGTGACATCAATAAGGCATCATAGTTTTCACCTGGATTCACCTGGTCAGTCTGTCATGGAAAGAGCAGTTCTTAATGTTTTGTAAACTCATACTGCATTCTGGTATTCAACTCGTCCATACACATAATATGTTTCACAAATAATTACACAGGCTAAACTTTGCTCCATATTTCACACTTATCTTACACAAGCATGACGAGCCAGTGGGCCTCTCTCTCTCTCTCTGTGTGTGTCCGGGTTTCCAATAGGAAAATGTGGTGCCGGACATTTAACCGGTAGCATTTTAATTTACAGGACATTTAAGAAATGTACCGGACCCACGTGCATTGGGTGAGTAACCTGATTAGGACGTCCACCCATAGTGCTCAGAATGACAGAAATCACATTTAGTTTATGGTATTTCATCTTAACACAACATGCAACTCAAAGATGGAACGGTGTGTGTCCTTCTTAACGATTTCCAAAGCGCAATTTGAAGATGTAAGAATAACTGTCCACATATGCTTTTCCTCAGCCAACAAGATGAGTAGCGAACAGCAAAATCACTGGCCTATGTCAATCTACTATCGCCCGTAATAAAAAAGTTGACTTATTCTATTGGTCATCTTGTCATTCTGTGCGAGAAAGAAAGAAATAGCCTATTCCAAACAGACTCTAGGACAGTTGTGGGACGATAGATCCCAAAATCATACAGCCAGTAGACCTAGGCTACATCCAAAAATTGTTAAAGTAATGAGGATCATGCAACAGATCAGAACGTTTAGCTTAAAATGTTGATCAAATATTGTTTCTTTACATTATAAGTGCAGCAATGTGCACAGTGCAGTAGGCTATATGCGAATGTTTGTTCAGAAACACACTGCACATGTGAGCGGTTTCATGAGATGTAAATATCAGTGAGAAATGTAGAAAGAGGGAGAGATCTAAAGACTAGCACGGGTTACTAATATGACTAGGATTGTGCCTTTGGCTACTGGCCAATGAAATAAATTTGATTTGAAAACCAATAGAACGTGAGAGAAATAGGCTACTGGTTTCAATGGCATATGGAAGTCTTTATAAAATAATTGCCTGCGCGTTTGGTTGGATTTTGGCTAGGCTACTTTGAAGCAAGGTAAGAAATTCCACGTAATATGTAGTAAAACCATCAAGTTTCAGGTAATTTAAGCATATGTTTTCAAAATGCATACTACCTCCAGCTCATTGCAAAGTGGTGTGTGACGCGCTGAAGCGTGCCTAGTTGCCTATGCACTTGAGTCGGAAGTACGCTTAAATGACCAGAAATAAAAATAGCAGCTATTTTTAATCGTGGCCATTGTTTTCAACACACAATTGCATTTAGAATTGCTGCTCAATTATTGGGCTTATAAAAGCATGTTTCACTGCAGCAGCATCAAACAGCTGTTTGATGAGCTGTAGCAGCAGCTATCGTGCTACATCGTGCTACATCGTGCTACATCGACTGGTATTTCAATCAATGAATAGGCTGAAATGCCCCTTTTTCTTTTCTCCCTGACAATTGGCCGGCGCCAATTTTATTTATTTCATTTTCATTTTTTGGGGTCAAAATCCATCTATTAGCGGCTAATGGAAACCCTGGTGTGTTTGTGCGCACGTGCGTGCACGTGTGTGTCTGCTTGTGTGGAATGTTTAAGATTTTGGTAGGCCGACACCATTCTTTCAGAGTGGATAACCCACACGGGGCAGATTATAGTCTGGGGCAGAGAAAACATACACCCTTTTATTGGTTAACTGCTGTTAAATTGCTGCTGTGCAGAAGGCTTATTTTTGCAGGGATTAGCGAATGGAACATTTCATAAGCATTGCAGCGGACACACAGGGCAGGGATAAGTCTTGCACATGGACCACGCTGCAGCAGACTGGGATGGGGTTAGACCAGTTGGTCTTGTTTAGATTTGGACTAAGGTAGCCTTGGACTGGGTCTAATTTAGACTTGGGGTTCTATTTAATTGATGTAAAGGTAATTTCCGATTGAGCCGATATGGATTTAATAGAGCTCTTGGACTGAGTTGAACTGGGTCTAATTTAGACTTGGACTGAGTTCTGTCCGGATTTAGATCACTGGACTAACTAAAACTGAGACTGTGTGAACTGCTTCAGGCTATAGAACTCTGTGGTAGACTGGACTAGTGGACAGAGGCTTAAAAACCCTTTGTGTGCTGCTGTGCCCCTCAGCGGCATAGTGAATATCACCTTTAACCCTTAATGTGCTGTCACTCCTTTACTCTCTAGGTGCATAGTGAAGATCACAGGTGACATGACCCTGTCCTTCCCCATGGGTATCATCAAGGTGTTCACCAGTAACCCCTCCCCTGCCATGCTCACCTTCAAACTGAAGAACACCTCCAAGCTGGAGCAGATCCTCCCCAACCAGACACTTCTGTTCAGGTGAGTGGAGAAACTCAAATGTTCAGATCATGTTTTATTCACAGTTGAATGGTTAAACATTCAGACAATGTTTGAAATAATCTGATGGATCTGTAGTTACCATACAGGTGTGTAGGACCACAGAGAAACATTCAGCTAATGATTAGTACTTATTCTATATCAGTAAAGGCCACATTCCAATACAACTGTGTGTGCGTGCGTGCATAATGAACCAAAGGAAGTCTAACACTGTTTGAAAACCAAACTGGAGCATGTCAGTCTATCAGGGAGCCAGCCAGTAGGGAGAGGGGTGTTGATGGGATGAGGGGGACGGGACGGAGGATGAGGGGATAGAGGGGTATGTGGGGGGGGGAAATTGGATTTCATCAGTCATAAAGCTTTCATTCTCCTGACAGGGAACTATTTTCCACCATTCCTCCTCAGACATTAGTTTCATAACAAGCCATGTCTACAAGAGTGTTGCATCAACTTTCAACAAGCTATCACCTCATTCCGCACGCGCCATCACCTCATTCCGCACGCGCCATCACCTCATTCCGCACGCGCCATCACCTCATTCCGCACGCGCCATCACCTCATTCCGCATGCGCCATCACCTGATTCCGCACGCGCCATCACCTCATTCCGCACGCGCTATCATCGCACGCGCTATCATCACACGCGCTATCATCGCACGCGCTATCACCTCATTCCGCACGCGCTATCACCTCATTCCGCACGCGCTATCACCTCTCAGTTAAAGCTTGTTGTGTTTTCTCTGGTATAGCCAGCATGTATCTAGCCATATCCATCTTTATTTTCTTCCCTCTTTTCTTTCTCTCCTTCTTGCTCTGCTTTCCCTGGGTAACCCTGAGACCACATAGCTGGACTAATTGAATCAAATGGAATTCAGATTTAATAGCTGGGTGGCAATAAAAGGGTCATTCTTTCCAAGCTATTGGAGCTCTGTACACACACAGAGCCACTGAGCAGAGCAATGAATAATTGAGTCATCGTTTTCCCGTGTGTGATCCAGTGATCCCTCACAAAGTGATGCTCATACCAAGGATTTTTGGTTCAACATGCAAGCTCTCACATCGTACCTCAGGAAAGCCTCAGAGCAGAACCCTGCTGCATCCTACCACAACGTTGACATCCTCAAATACCAGGTTGGTCCCAGACTAAACTAAATCATCTTCAGTATACTGTAGACTCCTATACTATACACTCACTCTTGTAGTAATAATGCAAAAGTCTAAAAGTAAAATGTTTTTGACTCCAAATATGACACACTTATTACCATCACTTTTGAATTTGTAAATGTATTTATCGAACGGTTTATGAATGTATTAATTGTTTTTGGTATATCTTCACATTGGTATGAATGATTTGGGAGACGGTCAGGAATGTGTAATAGTTTTTTTTATTTCTTACCCAAATTACTGCGCACCGTGTAAAGGCACGGGGAAACAAACACCATACAAAACACAGGGTAGAAACCCAAACAAAAGATCGAGGAGTACCTCAAATAAATAACACAAGCGCACAATGATTAACACACAGGACGAGACCCGTAATCATCTGCACAATGATTAACACACGGGCGAGACCCGTAATCATCTGCACAATGATTAACACACAGGACGAGACCCGTAATCATCTGCACAATGATTAACACACGGGACGAGACCCGTAATCATCTGCACAATGATTAACACACGGGACGAGACCCGTAATCATCTGCACAATGATTAACACACGGGACGAGACCCGTAATCATCTGCACAATGATTAACACACGGGACGAGACCCGTAATCATCTGCACAATCCACAAGGGCACGAAAGCCAAAACACACAGCACAGGTACTCACCCGTACCAACGGACATTGTAACAATAATCGACAGCACAATGGTGAACCAAGGACACACTATACAATTACTAATCACTGGGAATAGGGGCCAGGTGTGCCTAATGAAAGTTCCGGAGGGATCCATGACACATGATATTTGCCCTTTACCCTCTGACCTCATGCTGTGTCCCTGTGTATGCAGGTGTCCTCTAAAGGAATCGCATCGACCCCTCTGAACCTGGCAGTGTACTGGAAGTGTGACCCCGCCACCACTGACCTGAGGCTGGACTACCACTACAACCCAGAGTCCATGCTCTGTCCTGGCCCTCTCTCCAACGTACAGGTCCTAGTGCCTGTAGATGGAGGGGTCACCAACATGCAGTCCCTGCCGAATGCTATCTGGTGAGAGAAACGACCAGAGAATATGTGGACATCATTACTTTTTAGTTATTGACGCTTTGAATGATTGATTGACTCGTATTGACTGATTGATATGAATTTTTCCATGACAAAAGTAGTAATAGTGTATCGATGGTTTTCATGTCTCTGCGATAGAGAGTGGTAGTACAACTACGTGTGTAAGCTACATATTCACAAGTCTTCTTTCGTCTCTTTCCACCAGGAACTCAGAGCTTAATAAGTCTCTCTGGAAGCTGAGTGATATCTCTGAGAAGTCTGATAATGAAGGCTCGGGGTCTCTGAGGGCTAAGTTTGAGCTCTCCGACGGCCCGTCCACCCCAACCACCCTGGCTGTGCAGTTTATGAGTGAGGGGAGCACGCTGTCTGGGGTGGACATAGAGCTGTTGGGAACCGGGTACAGACTGTCCCTCAACAAGAAGAGGTTTGCCACGGGTACGTATAGGACCAGAACCTAGACACAAAATCTGACAACTGATGAAGGCTTGTGCAGCTGAAACGTATAGGTGCAGGAATGAAGCAGAGCAGTATAAACTGTGAATGGGGTTTATTTTTCCCTACTCGCCACATGATCTGTTGTTACTTAGGTAGACGTGATGAGCTACAGGTAATATCATGTTGTGACTTGAGGTGAAGAGACTTTTCCCTTTTGGTTAGTCAAATGTGAATGATGTGGTCTATATTGTTGTCTAACCTGAGTGGTCCATGTTTGTTCCTTCTCCTAGGTCGTTACATGGCAGACTGTTGAGTAGGCACGTCGTCCTGGACCCCCAAGCACAACGACTTTATTGAACATGTATTTTCAATATTTTAGTCCTTTTTGTCCTATTTATTAAAGGGGAGAGGGGAGAGGTGCAGCAAATACAACAGGTTTTTTGTGACGCATCCAAACACTTTGCATTATGTCCCAATGTACCTTGTCTGTCTCGAGAAGAGAGCTTCTCAGTACAGTAAAGCAGCGCTGAGTATTGAACACTGTTTAAAAAAGAATAATAAATGAAGTTGGGCTGTCAGGAAATGTAAATGTATAGATATTGAGAAGTGTAATGCTTTCTGATCAATTCAGACTTTTATAAAGTCAGAACCATAGAGTTTCGTTATGTAACAATGTATGGATTATATATACATACATATTATATACAACAACAAAAAATGTCAAAATGAAACAAATCTGCACTAACAATCTAAAAATATATTTGTTCTCTCCTTTGTAAATTGTGTATGTATTCCACTGAAGCTCTTGTAGTAACAAAGATTCTGGGTAAAACGGTGAGAAAAGGGAAGAAAGAGGAGAGGAAATGCCACACAATCGTCCCTCATCCCCCTCTCCTTCTCTTCTCCATTGCAAGTACGATCACCGAGTATTTTACTTTGTGAGACTCAAGTCATGTTTTTTGCTGATTTACCTTTATTTCCTGGGTTCTTTTTATTCTCATGTGCAATGAAGAAATGAAGGTATAAGCTGTATTTTTTTAAACTAAACAGATTCTCTCAAATGTTATCATGGCACAACATTAATCGGTTGTCCTGTCGCTTCTGACAACTGGTAATAACACAAGGTCAGCTCTCTTCTCTGACACAGGTCAGCTCTCTTCTCTGACACAGGTCAGCTCTCTTCTCTGACACAGGTCAGCTCTCTTCTCTGACACAGGGTCAGCTCTCTTCTCTGACACAAGGTCAGCTCTCTTCTCTGACACAAGGTCAGCTCTCTTCTCTGACACAAGGTCAGCTCTCTTCTCTGACACAAGGTCAGCTCTCTTCTCTGACACAAGGTCAGCTCTCTTCTCTGACACAAGGTCAGCTCTCTTCTCTGACACAAGGTCAGCTCTCTTCTCTGACACAAGGTCAGCTCTCTTCTCTGACACAAGGTCAGCTCTCTTCTCTGACACAAGGTCAGCTCTCTTCTCTGACACAAGGAAGGTCAGCTCTCTTCTCTGACACAAGGAAGGTCAGCTCTCTTCTCTGACACAAGGAAGGTCAGCTCTCTGACACAAGGTAGGTCAGCTCTCTGACACAAGGAAGGTCAGCTCTCTGACACAAGGAAGGTCAGCTCTCTGACACAAGGAAGGTCAGCTCTCTGACACAAGGAAGGTCAGCTCTCTGACACAAGGAAGGTCAGCTCTCTGACACAAGGAAGGTCAGCTCTTTTCTCTGACACAAGGAAGGTCAGCTCTCTGACACAAGGAAGGTCAGCTCTTTTCTCTGACACAAGGAAGGTCAGCTCTTTTCTCTGACACAAGGAAGGTCAGCTCTTTTCTCTGACACAAGGAAGGTCAGCTCTCTGACACAAGGAAGGTCAGCTCTTTTCTCTGACACAAGGAAGGTCAGCTCTCTCTCAAAAGCAAAAAAACTAAACTTAACTGACCTCACTGCCTCTTTCTTTCTGTGGATAAATTCATTGAAAAACTTTTCTCTATGCCCTTTTGTATGTTAAAAAAGCACCGCTAACGAAAAGAAAAAGCAAGTTGTTGTTTTATCTTATTTTTGGATGTTGAAGGGAAAATGCTTCCAGTTTCTACACCAGTCAATCCAAAAGGCATCTGTCTTCCAGAAACTGCTGGTCCAGTGGACTCACTGTCTCAGTTCTGTGTCTTTGCTATGATGTCGTCTTTTCTACTGGGGTATTTTGTTCTATATTTGATCAGATGGAGATCTTTGTTCCCAAACCGCCTTCGGTCTATTTGAGAGCACTGGACAGCCTTCTAGCCGAGCATCTTTATCACAATCCAGCCAAATCAATTCTAGAAATGCCTTAAGAAAATATACCTTGTCATCTTTTGATAATGGTAATAAGATGCTATCCAGTTGTGATAGGCTACATTTCTGCCGTGTTTGCCTGTGAGGAGAGAGACAGACAACAGTTCTTGGTGCTGACTCGATTTCATACTGAGTGGTTCATTCTTGCCTTATATACCAATGGAGGACCAGTATCTAGAAGGGCTACATCTCCTAGATGGAGAGCTGCATACACCTTATGTAGCAGTTCTATCAATATCACTAACGCGGGTTTTTGACGACCTTTTCCAATGCCTTCTCCCCAAAACCACAGTTTTGACAGTATAGATAATGATCAGAGTACAGTATTTTCATTACAAACATTGATATGGGCACACCAGTAACACTGATTGTGGACTGTTAGTGTTCCATCATGTATGTGGCCATCTGAACACTGTATGCTTGTAAACTCCTGGCCCATATCCACAAAGCGTCTCTGAGTAGGAGTGCTGATCTAGGATCTGGCCATATAATATGATCAATACTGAATTAAAAGACAACTGATCCTATATCGGCACTCTTACACTGAGACGCTTTGTGGATACGGACCCTGGTATTTGGTACAGTTGATACTGTTAACGTTCTGCTGCTTCTGAAATGGCACCCTATGCCCTACAATATATATAGTGCAATACTTTTGATCAGTAGTAGTGCACTATGGAATAGGGTGCCTTTTCAGAGGCGCTATGTGTAGATATGGTTAATCGCATCGCTTACTAGTAAATGTGATCTGACCAAACCTCAAGATATAACTTTTCAGCACAATAAAACACCTAGTCCATGTGGCCAGTCTGCTAGAACTATGAGAAAATACCTAGTCCATGTGGCCAGTCTTCTAGAACTATGAGAAATGTGATTATTGTTTAACAGTGTTGATCGAGATGCATTTGTGAAGTCAATGTCTAAAATAGGATTTGTTTTGTATACAGTACAATAAGTCACAATTATGTTTTGTAAGGCATGGATTAATCATCACTGTTTTGAATGATTGGTCATGTTTTATTTCTATGTATACGGTTTTTAAGGGTGATATTTGTTTAAGATACAGTTTAAGACTCCACCTTCAGTAGAATTGTAGAGGCAGATACTAACTTGATTTGAATGAGGGGTAAAATTATACACAAATAATATTTTCCAGAACACTATATATGGCCCAACCAAATAATGTGTGACTATCCGAATGGAGTTGGAGTTTACTAAACTAAAGCGTTATCATGGAAAACAAACGTAGCATGTAAGGAACGTTTTTAAAGAGGGGAACAGCGTATCAAAATCAGAATTTAAAAAAAAATGTATGGAGTTCTCCTTTAAATATCATATCAACTCTCGATTCACCCGCTAAGATCAGAAACCCCCATACAGAAACTGAGTATATATGCAAAGTATATTTAGCGAGCTGGTTCTTGCTGTCTCTACATAGCATCCAGTGATTTCTTTTTTTCTTGGAGCTTGTCACTATGATGTTTGTTTGTATGTCAAAAGGAGAGTTTAGTTTGATTTCTCATAAAATGTACATTTTTACAAATATCTCAGCCACTTTTTTTTTTTCTGTTCACTTTATGATCGATCTCAATGTGCCTGTATTAAATGTATAATATATGACTATATACCTATATATAAAAATGACTACTTGAAATTGTCTCCTGTATGTTTTTCTGTCCAGTTTGTTTTTTTCTTACTGTGCACCTGTGTGAATCGTCTACATTCTGGATCCTAGATTCTAGGATCAGTACTTCTATTAAATCATGATGTAATATTGTCAAGGGGAGATCATTCAGATATCACGATCTCGTCTAATCATTTTCAGACATGAACCCTATATCAACTAAAGTTAATAGCTCCATATTTAGGCCACTGTGTACAAGAGCGATCTGTAAGGGACACACTTGCATAGCGTTGCATTTTAAACGATAGAGGTCGATTTCTGGGTCGGGATTGTCGAGTTAGGCATGATTTTGTTTGGGGACTGCAACAAGCCCAAGCTCTGAAGGGAAAACCGAGTGTGCGTGCCGAGGCTGAGGAGACTTTGTTACAGTACTATGAAACCCTGTGTTACAGCAGTGCAGTCGGAGCAATTTTGCTTCATTAACAAACCCAAGTGGAGAGTTTTACCTATTGACCTCCCAGAGACCTCATTAAATTCAACTGACTGGTTTTGCCTCTACTCTCCTGGCTCGGCTTCATGGCTCGGCTTCATGGCTCGGCTTCATTCAGCCCCACAGAGGTGTATGCAAACTCCTCAGAGTTAAGTCAACAAATGACAGGACAGGTTATGGTTAGGATGACTATATTCTCTGAGTTGTGTGATTTTTTTTTTAGCATAGGGGAAAGGACTTGGTGTGGAATAAATAGGAGATCCTGGTAAACTCACTGCTCATATGAACGTTCCTGGCTGAGTTTGTTTTTCTTCAGGAAGGCTGAGTTGGCCTTCTGAGACTGACACATCACATTAATTTAATATGAACACACTGGTACACCTTTAGCCTCATTTATACATGTAAAATGTGTTCATAATTGGGATTGAATATTCTACATACTGGTACAGTGTGTGTACTGTATGCATTGCTTAATTTTTCTTAATGTCTGACCATTTTGTTTCATTATATTCAATACGGCCACTGTCTGTACAGTACTGTCTTTATTCAAGATACAGTGAGGGAAAAAAGTATTTGATCCCCTGCTGATTTTGTACGTTTTCCCACTGACAAAGAAAGGATCAGTCTATAATTTTAATGATAGGTTTATTTGAACAGTGAGAGACAGAATAACAACAACAAAAATCCAGAAAAACGCATGTCAAAAATGTGATAAATTGATTTGCATTTTAATGAGGGAAATAAGTATTTGACCCTCTCTCAATCAGAAAGATTTCTGGCTCCCAGGTGTCTTATATACAGATAACGAGCTGAGATTAGGAGCACACTCTTAAAGGGAGTGCTCCTAATCTCAGCTTGTTACCTGTATAAAAGACACCTGTCCACAGAAGCAATCAATCAATCAGATTCCAAACTCTCCACCATGGCCAAGACCAAAGAGCTCTCCAAGGATGTCAGGGACAAGATTGTAGACCTACACAAGGCTGGAATGGGCTACAAGACCATCGCCAAGCAGCTTGGTGAGAAGGTGACAACAGTTGGTGCGATTATTCGCAAATGGAAGAAACACAAAAGAACTGTCAATCTCCCTTGGCCTGGGGCTCCATGCAAGATCTCACCTCATGGAGTTGCAATGATCATGAGAACGGTGAGGAATCAGCCCAGAACTACATGGGAGGATCTTGTCAATGATCTCAAGGCAGCTGGGACCATAGTCACCAAGAAAACAATTGGTAACACACAACGCCATGAAGGACTGAAATCCTGCAGCGCCTGCAAGGTCCCCCTGCTCAAGAAAGCACATATACATGCCTGTCTGAAATTTGCCAATGAACATCTGAATGATTCAGAGGACAACTGGGTGAAAGTGTTGTGGTCAGATGAGACCAAAATGGAGCTCTTTGGCATCAACTCAACTTGCTGTGTTTGGAGGAGGAGGAATGCTGCCTATGACCCTAAGAACACCATCCCCACCGTCAAACATGGAGGTGGAAACATTATGCTTTGGGGGTGTTTTTCTGCTAAGGGGACAGGACAACTTCACCGCATCAAAGGGACGATGGACGGGGCCATGTACTGTCAAATCTTGGGTGAGAACCTTGTTCCCTCACCCAGGGCATTGAAAATGGGTCGTGGATGGGTATTCCAGCATGACAATGACCCAAAACACACGGCCAAGGCAACAAAGGAGTGGCTCAAGAAGAAGCACATTAAGGTCCTGGAGTGGCCTAGCCAGTCTCCAGACCTTAATCCCATAGAAAATCTGTGGAGGGAGCTGAAGGTTCGAGTTGCCAAACGTCAGCCGTCAGAAGATCTGCAAAGAGGAGTGGGACAAACCCCTCCTGAGATGTGTGCAAACCTGGTGGCCAACTACAATAAACATCTGACCTCTGTGATTGTCAACAAGGGTTTTGCCACCAAGTACTAAGTCATGTTTTGCAGAGGGGGTCAAATACTTATTTCCCTCATTAAAATGCAAATCATTTTATAACATTTTTGACATGCGTTTTTCTGGATTTTTTTTGTTGTTGTTCTGTCTCTCACTGTTCAAATAAACCTATCATTAAAATTATAGACTGATCATTTGTTTGTCAGTGGGCAAACGTACAAAATCAGCAGGGGATCAAATACTTTTTTCCCTCACTGTATATCATTCTGAACATTTCATAAAGAGGGCATCGAAGTTATTTCACATGTGATGTAGTGTATAACCAGTGGTGAGGGAGAGAATGTGTCGCAGGAGACTAGAGGCGAGCGTCAGGCTTTGAAGCTGAGGTAATGGCGTGTGTGTGCTGGCACTACATCGTGCGTATTTACACAGCCGGTCATGCCTTATGTCACAGCTACTCCACTTCCAGACCTTGCTAATTGAAATAAAGCTTCTCTGAGCTACCCTGTCAGTCCACAGGCACATGTGGACCATCAGTGTGTTCGCTTCCCTCTCTCTCCCTGTCCACCTCACTCAGACCTCTGGCTGTGGCGTGTGTGTGATCTGGGCATGGGCTCTGTGTGTGTGTGTGCACACACTCAACATTTTACTCTACTTTTTTGTGAAGCTGTGTGGCTAATCTACTGACAGCATTGATCTGGATGATCAGAGAATCTGGAGTTAATTGAGAGGGTCTAAGAAGGTGGTGTTGGTTGAGAAAATATATTTCAGTTATAGATTGAAAGACGATAGTGTACTCTTAGACTATACTCATGAAGGTCTATGAATCTGGTATGGATTAAGTGGGTCTGTGTCTGTAGTCTTTAAGGATCTGTGTCTGGTATAGATTGAGAATCAGTGTAGTAACTGTTCTGGACCTGTTTAGCACCCCCTAGAGGCAGTTTAAGTACAGCAGCGTAGAATTGACCTGTTTGTGTCATGTGACAGGAAGCAGTTTCAGAAGTGAAGTAATGTGTAAGATGCGCAAGTGTGACAGAGTAGTTACAATCCTTCAACATAAGCTTTGTAAGATGCAATGTGTGTAAGTACATTTGTTTATTAACACAAGATAAATGTTTATCACAATTTTAAGAATTAAGAATTGAGTTGGCTGTTAGCTACTTTGCATTAGCTTCAGTGCTATTTCTCCCTATGGACACCTAGCTTAGCAATATCAAGCATACAGTTGCATTCTTGTAACTTTATTTTATATTTGACTCTAGATTGAGTACTCTTATTGCTAATTTTGTACATTTATTGCAGTTATTTTGGAAGACATTCTGCGCTCTATACTACTGTAACTGAAAACATGTACTTTTGTGTTTGTTGCAGTTTCACACTGTGATTCAAGTAAACTTCCAAAACGGCACCATGCTTCTCACAGAATTATTTGAATGAATGTTTATCTAACTGGATAGCTGGATAAGGGCTACTGTACATTTAGTGAGCCCAGTATAGTAAGACTTGTATGCCTCCACTCCTGTAGAGATCAGAAAGGAGAAATGAAAAGGGTAATACTTTGTCAAAATCAGGTAATACTAGCCAACCATGAATTACTTTGCCCTCATCACGTCCCTTTGCAAGACGTTGGCAACTTGCCAGTCAGAGCTCCAGTGGAAGAGGTCCTGGTACAGCCCCAGGAGAGGGTGGAGGAGATGTTAGCTGTCAACAACCAGAGCCTCAACAGAACTTTCCAAATACCTACATCTCCTCCCCCCAGCAGACTGATGGAATCCAGGTGCGAATTCATTACACCGATTCTGTTGAAAAATGTGTCTTAAACGGAACCGAACGAAGCGGGGAGGAACCTACCTGAATTTGTCCAATAAAAACTCTAATTTTCATTGCAAAACACAACTGTTTGGACTAATGATTACACCTCAGGTTCAGGTGGCATCCCTGGCCAGTATGCCCACAAAATGTTTCCACACAACATTGGCCTCTACATTGCATCGCTGAGCTCGTGCCACGGCGGGCTTCAGTGATGATGGTCCCCATGGTTGAGCATCACACAAACAAACAAATCAACAGCCACAACTAATATATTACCACTCCATAATATAGCCATATTTGTAAGCTGACCAGAAAACACTCACAAACATAATTTTTGCTTCTGAGTTGGTTTTATTCTGAGTTGTGTTCATTTGTGAGTTACTCCACCCACTTGTTAGGAGTGGAACGGCCCTGTGGCATTAGATAAACTCTAGTCTCAGGGGAGAGCACAGAAATAGATTGTGTAGAATTCCACATTATAGTGTGGCACCATTAAAGTAAGCAACCACTTATTTGGATTTCTCATAAATTCTATTTCTATGGATGATCTCTCGGAGCCTTTGTTTATTTTTATTTTCGTCTCCACTGAGAGGAATCAATAATCAACTGATTTGATTGAGTTGGAAAATCTCTTGAACTGAAAAAATGCAGGGACAACTTATTTGATCATTTGGTTCCATAAATTACATTTGGCAATAGGGGAGGGATTCTTATTAATACTAAGGCTGAGTGCAACAACTCAGCCTTATCCAACTAGGCCTAAGTGTAGCTTGTAAGGAAAATACAATCCCTTCTCCCAAGATTATCTCTACTGGGTCATCCAAAGACAGTGGGGGTCAAAGTTCTTGTCAGACTGACCCACAAGGTAAAGTAACAATATTTGTCTCATTGCCTGAGACATTCAAATGAATGTACGTATTTGGGGTAAACACACTGTACCAGTCAAAGTTTGGACACACCTACTGATTCAAAGGTTTTCTTTATGTTTACTATGTTCTACATTGTAGAATAATAGTGGAGACATCAACACTATGAAATAACACATAAAATAGATTTTGATTTGTTTAAAACTTTGTTATATTCTTCAAAGCAGCCACCCTTCGCCTTGACAGCTTTGCACATTCTTGGCATTCTCTCAACCAGCTTCACCTGGAATGCTTTTCTAGCAGTCTTGAAGGAGTTCCAATGTATGCTGAGCACTTGTTGGCTGCTTTTTCTTCACTCTGTGGTACAACTCATCCCAAACCATCTCAATTGGGTTGAGGTCAGGTGATTGTGGAGGCCAGTTCATCTGATGCAGCACTCCATCACTCTCCTTCTTGGTCAAATAGCCCTTACACAGCCTGGAGGTGTGTTGGGTGATTGTCCTGCTGAAAAACAAATGATAGTACCACTAAGTGCAAACCAGATGGGATGGTGTATCGCTGCAGAATGCTGTGGTAGCCATGCTGGTTAAGTGTGCCTTGAATTCTAAATAAATCACTGACAGTGTCACCAGTAAAGCACCCCCACATCATCACACCTCCTCCTCCATGCTTCACGGTGGGAACCACACATGCAGAGATCATCTGTTCACCTACTCTGTGTCTCACAAAGACACTGCGGTTGGAACCAAAAATCTGAAATTTGGATTCATCAGACCAAAGGACAGATTTCCACCGGTCTAATGTCCATTGCTTGTGTTTCTTGGCTCAAGCAAGTCTCTTCTTCTTATTGGTGTCCTTTAGTAGTGCTTTCTTTGCAGCAATTCGTCCATGAAGGCCGGATTCACCCAGTCTCCTCTGAACAGTTGATGTTGAGATGTGTCTGTTACTTGAAATCTGTGAAGCATTTATTTGGGCTGAAATTGCTGGTAGCTCTAATGAACTTATCCTCTGCAGCAGAGGTAACTCTGGGTCTTCCTTACCTGTGGTGGTCCTCATGAGAGCCAGTTTCATCATAGCGCTTGATGGTTTTTGCGACTGCACTTGAAGAAACTTTCAAAGTTCTTGAAATGTTCCGCATTGACTTACCTTCATGTCTTAAAGTAATGATGGACTGTCATTTCTCTTTGCTTATTTGAGCTGTTCTTGCCATAATATGGACTTGGTCTTTTACCAAATAGGGCTATCTTCTGTATACCACCCCTACCTTGTCACAACACAACTGATTGGCTCAAACACATTAAAAGGAAAGATATCCACAAATTAACGTTTAACAAGGCACATCTGTGATTTGAATTGCATTCCAGGTGACTACCTCATGAAGCTGGTTGAGTGAATGCCAAGAGTGTGCAATGCTGTCATATAAATATAAAATATATGTTTATTTGTTTAACACTTTTTTGGTTACTACGTGATTCCAGTATGTGTTATTTCATAGTTTTGATGTCTTCACTATTATTCTACAATGTAGAACATAGTAAAAATAAAGAAAAACCCTGGAATGAGTAGGTGTGTCCAAACTTTTGATTGGTACTGTACATTGGACATGTATTTTGGAATAAACCCCTTTATTATGTCCTTAGAGTACATTTTAAAACATGAAGCATCTTTATGTGACATACCACTGACTACAAGAGGACTTCAGCACTACATACATAATTAACCTGATTTATATTGCCTCTTATATGATATATCAATATGAAAGTTCAGAGTCTACTGAGTCATCAGTGCATCACCCATATGTATACTGAGTATACAAAACATTAGGAACACCTTACTAATATTGAGTTTCACCCCTTTCTGCCCTCAGAACAGCCTCGATTAATCAGGGCATGGACTCTACAAGGTGTTGAAAGCGTTCCACAGGGATGCTGGCCCATGTTGACTCCAATGCTTCCCACAGTTGTGTCAAGTTGGCTGGATGTCCTTTGGGTGGTGGATCATTCTTGATATATACGGGAAACTGTTGAGCTTGAAACACCCAGCAGTGTTTCAGTTCTTGACACACTCAAACCAGTGCGCCTGGCACCTACTACTATACCACGTTCAAAGGCACTTAAATCTTTTGTCTTGCCCATTCACTCTCTGAATGGCACACACACAATCCATGTCTCAATGGATTAAAAAGGATTAAAAATCCTTCTTTAACCTGTCTCCTCCCCTTCATCTACACTGATTGAAGTGGATTTAACAAGTGACATCAATAAGGGATCATACTGTAGCTTTCACCTGATTCACCTGGTCAGTCTATGTCATGGAAAGAGCAGGTGTCCTTTCATTACTAACCCTCATTACGTACTTGAAATACAAATAAGTGAATAATAATCAGCTTTCACCAATCATCAACTAATTGTTGAGCCATTTGATCGCTCTAGTTGAAGTAAGTCTATGCAGAATAACATTATCATTACATGACATCCCTATGATGACCCGTACTGGCCTTTTCTGATGGCTACTTCATTGAGGATAAATGTACGTTCTATGACTGTGATATGTGTTTATCCCACCTCTTAAGATGAATGCACTAACTAACTGTAAGTCGCTCTGAATAAAGGAATCTGCTAAATGACTTCAATTTAAAATATATGGTGTCAGCATGACCACTTGGTCCCCATAACGTGTCCCCAGAGTACTGAGGTTATGATGTGGCAGTAGGAGTGACAGGAGGACATACAACAGGGCACTCAGTCCTGGACTTTGTTCTTCACTACAACTCACAGCCCCCTATAAATACTCCCAGCCCTGACACCTGCAGTACACACCCACTACCAGACACAAGGACAAGACACAAGCTATCTTAAACAGGTAAGTCACTAGCTGCCTCTAGTCACATAGGCTACAATATATCAGGAATGAGAAACTGACTTAAATCTTTTCTCCATTAACAGCCTATAGCCCGGTCATGAAGGTCTTCGTGGTGCTTGCGCTTGCTGTTTTCACTGGTGAGTGGAGAAGTTGTTTTTCAATACAGTCTTTTTTTTACAGGAATAAAGTAGAAAATGATTAATGTTGGACTCTAGTGTTATATCAATGACAGATGTAAACATTTAATCCGTCTAGAGTGTAAACGTTTAACACCGTCTAGACTGTAAATAAAAGGATCCACGGTCTCTCCTACAGGCTGCGATGCCAATGTTCTGTGGCAGGACCAGTCTAAGCAACAGCTGGACATTGTGAAAGACGCATTCTGGGACTATGATGCCAAGGCAACACTCACGGCTGACGATGCCCTGCAGAAGATCAGAGAGTCAGAGGTGGCACACGAAGTCAAGTAAGTCTCAATATGTAGAAAATAACACAATATAATAGAGTTTGATAACTTCTCAACTACCTGTTTGTTCACCTGAATGACTTGCCTTCTGTATTGACCTTTCTCTCTCTGTCTCCATAGCACCAGGATCACAGAGAGTGCTGATGCTGTGAGCCAGTACACTGTGGCCATGCGTGGTCAGGTGACTCCTCTGACTCAGGACCTACTGGCCAAGCTTTCCCAGGAGGCTGAGCAGCTGAAGGCTCGTCTGGAGAAAGACCTGAGCACCATGACAGCCAAGCTGCAGCCCTACTCTGACGAGCTGAACGCGGACCTCCAGAGGCAGCTGGAGGAGATGAAGAGGGACGTGACCACCTACGCAGAGGCCCTGGACTCTGACACGCTGAAGGCCTCTCTGCTCCAGAAGAGTGAGGAGCTGAAGGGAAACCTGGAGAAGAGTGTGCAGCAGCTGCAGGCCCAGTTGGGCCCTTACACTGAGGAGTTGAAGCAGAAAATGGACCAGAACCTGGAGGAGTTCCAGAGGAGCATGATTCCTCTGACCCAAAGCTTCCAGACCCAGCTGACCCAGAGAACCCAGGAGGTCCAGCAGAACCTGGCCCCCTATGGAGAGAAGCTGAAGAAGCTGGACCCATTGGCCCAGGACCTGAAGGCCCAACTGGCTGTTCTCTGGGACTCCTTCACCAAGAAGATCCAGTAATCGGACCGATTATACTTGGTCTCCTAGAACTGTGTACTGATGAATCATTTTCCATCAAAGTCCAAAAGGGGCAATATGTAAATGTACTGGTACATACCACTACTAGGTTGTTTCACTGTATCAGTTATGGGACTCTCCATCTCCTGACCAATATCTACATGTGACTCAGGACTATATTACAGTATTACAGAAGCTGTTAGAGAAGAAATGTAGGATTCTATCAACAATAGATTATTCACATCTACTGTTGCTCTCTTGAGAAAGGTCTCAATTTCTTCAAGCAAACTTTCTCATATCTCAGCATATTTATTTATTTATTGTCGGTATTATCATGTGTGATTTCAATAAATGAAACTCAAGAATCTGAATGCTGTTCATTTCATCAATTGAAACAATTCATTCAGTCAATGTAGGCTCTGTCAACTATGAGTAGAGAATTGAAAAAATAAGACACAAAAGCAATTCTCTCCATGTTTTGTAAGAAATGGTATGTATCCTTTCCAATATAAAGTGCCTTTGGAAAGTCTTCTGATCCCTTGACTTTTTCCACATTTTTGTTACGTTTCAGCCTCTAAAATAGATTAAATAAAAAAACTGAGCAATCTACACACAATACCCCATCATGACAAAGTGAAAACAGGTTTTTAGATTTTTACTGAATTCAGACGCTTTGCTATGAGACTCGAAATTGATCTCAGGTGCATCCTGTTTCCATTGATTATCCTTGAGATGTTTCTACAACTTGATTTGAGTCCACCTTTGGTAAATTAAATTGACTGGAATTCAACATGATTTGGAAAGGCACACACCTGTCTATATAAGGTCCCACAGTTGACAGTGCATGTCAGAGCAAAAACCAACCCATGAGGTCGAAGGAATTGTCTGTAGTGCTTCGAGACAGGATTGTGTCGAGGCACAGATCTGGGGAAAGTTACCAAAAAATTTCTGCAGCATTGCAAATCCCTAAGAACAGAGTGGCCTCCATCATTCTTAAATGGAATAAGTTTGGAACCACCAAGACTCTTCCTAGAGCTGGCTGCCCAGCCAAACTGAGCAAAAGAAGGGCCTTGGTCAGGGAGGTGACCAAGAACCCCATGGTGACTCTGAAAGAGCTCTAGAGTTCCTCTGTGGAAATGGGAGAAACTTCCAGAAGGACAACAATCTCTGCAGCACTCCACCAATCAGGCCTTTATGGTAGTGGCCAGACGGAAGGCACTCCTCAGTAAAATGCACATGACAGCCCGCTTGGAGTTTGCCGAAAGGTACCTAAAGTCTCTGACTATGAGAAACAAAATTCTCTGGTCTGATGAAATCAAGATTGAACTCTTTGGCCTGAATGCCAAGCGTCACGTCTGGAGGAAACCTTGCACCATCCCTACAGTGAAGCATAGTGGTGGCAGCATCATGCTGTGTGGATGTTTTTCAGCGTCAGGGACTGGGATACTAGTCAGGATCGAGGCAAAGATGAACTGAGCGAAATTCAGAGAGATCCTTGACGAAAACCTGCTCCAGAGCACTCAGGACCTCAGACTGGGGTGAAGGTTCACCTTCCAACAGGACAATGACCCTAAGCACACAGTCAAGACAATGCAGGACTGGCTTCTTTGACACTTCTCTGACACTTCTCTGTTTTCTCAATGCCATTCAAATCAGTATTGAAAAATGGTGCACGTTTAAGTTTGTTCCACCTGAGCGAGTCTGACCACAAGTCAGAGACCACTATGATGACACACCAAATGTGTTTGATGAATCGTGGGAAAAGAGAAGGAACAGGCTTTTGTAGGCTACAATCCAAGCTATGTCTTCCAATGGTGCGACTGCTGTCGGCACCCAAAGATGATCCAACTTGAATAAACGCTTGGAGGTAAGGATGACAGCAGTGGTGTAGTCTACGGCGATACGGATATAACTTATAATTGAAATCTACATAGCGTATTGATGTGAACCACACTGCTGCTCTCTCATTTACCTATTTGCACCTTATGGACTGTGGTAGTTGTGGATGGATGGCTGTTCACAAATCCAAATGTGAATTTGAACCCAATAATGGTTGAATTAAAGAAGTTTAAGTTGCCTATCAATCATTGTTTTTGAAACCAGTGGACAGCCATTGAATAATGTGTTCTTGCAACAGCTGCATAGTGCGGATCACAGCCTATGGAATAAAAGTGGGGCTTTAATTGCTCAATCTAATTCATGCTGATAAAAAAATAAATCCATAGGCCGAATGGAGACATACTCAAACTCGTACACTTTTGATAGACTCAAAGGGGCAATCTGTAGTTGCTACATAAATTGTTGGACTTATAAATTATAAGTATTAATGTAAGGATATAATTTAATCGTACTCTTATATTTAGTAGAAAGCGATGGGTTAGAAGAAGCCTACATAACCAACCCATAAAGTAAAATGTAATATCCATGTATGTCCAGCTATGTAAACTTTAACATTGATTTATTCTGCAATAGTTAGTTCAATTGGTAACATCCATTTTTGTCTTCTTCTAATGCCTCTTAAGGGGAAAGTATCTAAAAGTAACTGAATGTAATCAGATTACGTTACTGAGTTTGCGTAATCCAAAGGTTACGTTACTGATTACAATTTTGAACAGTTAACTGTAACGGATTACATTAGCATACATTTATAAACAGTTTTTTTCTTTGTCATTATGGGGTATTGTGTGTAGGGGAAAAAACAATTAAATACATTTTAGAAGAAAGCTGTAACGTAACAAAGTGGAAAAAGTCAAGAGGTCTGAATACTTTCCGAAGGCACTGTATACAGTTGAAGTCGGAAGTTTACATACACCTTCGCCAAATACATTTAAACTCAGTTTTTCACAAATCCTGACATTTAATATCCTAGTAAAAATATCCTGTTTTAGGTAAATTAGGATCACCACTTTATTTTAAGAATGTGAAATGTCAGAATAATAGTAGAGAGAATGATTTATTTCAGCATTTATTTCTTTCATCACATTCCCAGTGGATCAGAAGTTTACATACACTCAATTAGTATTTGGTAGCATTGCTTTAAAATTGTTCAACTTGGGTCAAACGTTTCGGGTAGCCTTCCACAAGCTTCCCACAATAAGTTGAGTGAATTTTGACCCATTCCTCCTGACAGAGCTGGTGTACCTGAGTCAGGCTTGTAGGCCTCCTTGCTCGCACACACTTTTTCAGTTCTGCCCACACATTTTCTATAGGATTGAGGTCAGGGCTTTGTGATGGCCACTCCAATACCTTGACTTTGTTGTCTTTAAGCCATTTTGCCTCAACTTTGGAAGTATGCTTGGGGTCATTGTTCATTTGGAAGACCCATTTATGACCAAGCTTTAACTTCCTGACTGATGTCTTGAGATGTTGCTTCAATATATCCACATACTTTTCCTTTCTCATGATGCCATCTATTTTGTGAAGTGCACCTGTCCCTCCTGCAGCAAAGCACCCCCACAACATGATGCTGCCACTCCCGTGCTTCACGTTTGGGATGGTGTACTTTGGCATGCAAGCCTCCCCCTTTTCCTCCAAACATAACGATGGTCATTATGGCCAACAGTTCTATTTTTGTTTCATCAGACAAGAGGACATTTCTCCAAAAAGTACGATCTTTGTCCCCATGTGCAGTTGCAAACCGTAGTCTGGCTTTTTAATGGCGGTTTTGGAGCAGTGGCTTCTTCCTTGCTGAGCGGCCTTTCAGGTCATGTCGATATATAGGACTCCTTTTACTGTGGATATAGATACTTTTGTACCTGTTTGCACACATCTCAGGAGGGATTTTGTCCCACTCCTCTTTGCAGTTCTTCTCCAAGTCATTAAGGTTTCGAGGCTGACATTTGGCAACTCGAATTTTCAGCTCCCTCCACAGATTTTCTATGGAATTAAGGTCTGGAGACCTTAATGTGCTTCTTCTTGAGCCACTCCTTTGTTGCCTTGGCCGTGTGTTTTGGGTTATTGTCATGCTGGAATACCCATCCACGACCTATTTTCAATGCCCTGGCTGAGGGAAGGAGGTTCTCACCCAAGATTTGACGGTACATGGCCCTGTCCATCGTCCCTTTGATGCGATGAAGGTGTCCTGTCCCCTTAGTAGAAAAACACCCCCAAAGCATAATGTTTCCGCCTACATGATGATGGTGGGGATGGTGTTCTTGGGGTCATAGGCAGCATTCCTCCTCCTCCAAACACGGCGAGTTGAGTTGATGCCAAAGAGCTCTATTTTGGTCTCATCTGACCACAACACTTTCACCCAGTTGTCCTCTGAATCATTCAGATGTTCATTGGCAAACTTCAGATGGGCATGTATATGTATTCTTGAGCAGGGGGACCTTGCGGGCGCTGCAGGATTTCAGTCCTTCACGGCGTAGTGTTACCAATTGTTTTCTTGGTGACTATGGTCCCAGCTGCCTTGAGATCATTGACAAGATCCTCCCGTGTAGTTCTGGACTGATTCCTCACCATTCTCATGATCATTGCAACTCCACGAGGTGAGATCTTGCATGGAGCCCCAGGCCAAAGGAGATTGACAGTTATTTTGTGTTTCTTCCATTTGCGAATAATCGCACCAACTGTTGTCATCTTCTCACCAAGCTGCTTGGCGATGGTCTTGTAGCCCATTCCAGCCTTGTGTAGGTCTACAATCTTGTCCCTGACATCCTTGGAGGGCTCTTTGGTCTTGGCCATGGTGGAGAGTTTGGAATCTGATTGATTGATTGCTTCTGTGGACAGGTGTCTTTTATACAGGTAACAAGCTGAGATTAGGAGCACTCCCTTTAAGAGTGTGCTTCTAATCTCTGCTCGCTACCTGTATAAAAGATACCTGGGAGCCAGAAAACTTTCTGATTGAGAGGGGGTCAAATACTTATTTCCCTCATTAAAATGCAAATAAATTTATAACATTTTTGACATGCGTTTTTCTGGATTTTTTTTGTTGTTATTCTGTCTCTCACTGTTCAAATAAACCTACCATTAAAATTATAGACTGATCATTTCTTTGTCAGTGGGCAAATGTACAAAATCAGCAGGGGATCAAATACTTTTTTCCCTCACTGTAGTCTCCTGGAATGCATTTCAAATGACAGATGTGCCTTGTTAAAAGTTAATTTGTGGAATATTTTTCTATCTTCATGTGTTTGAGCTAATCAGTTGTGTTGTGACAAGGTAGGGGTGGTATACAGAAGATAGCCCTATTTGGTAAAATACCAAGTCCATATTATGGCAAGAACAGCTCAAATAAACAAAGAGAATCGACAGTCCATCATTACTTTAAGACATGTTAGGTCAGTAAATCTGGAAAGTGCAGTCGCAAAAACCATCAAGCTTTATGATGAAACTGGAAAAAGTCAACGGGTCTGAATACTTTCTGATTGCACTGTATATATCCACTGTCCAATCTCATCACCACATTGTCCTCAAACTCTGACCCATCATGTTTACCCCAATTTTGATAATTTGATTGATTATTTTAGTCCTAAAGATAACATTTTTATTTACATATCTTTGTTTCACCTTTCTATAATTCTATCATTTAAGAACATATTATTTAGGAAATGTGATCCTTTGAAAACCAACAACAACAATTAACTTCTGTGTGTCTGGTGTAGATTGAGAGGGTCTGGGCCTCAGATGGAGCAGTTGGCCTTTGCTGGCCGCCGTCTCTCTCACACACACACACATAGGCACACACACACACACACACACAGACAAAGTCATGTTTGTCCGGAGGCCCTGAGGAGCCATAGACATGCGTTATTTTAGAAGCCAGAGAACGAGAGCCACATCAGTAACATTTATGGGCAGTTTGTAATTGATGTGCTTTTTTGATCTCTCAGTCGAACACGAGGAAAACCATCTGAACAAACAGGGATGGTGTAAGTTTATTACATTAATATGGATTCCTCTCCTCCTTCGCTCAGCTCTAAAGCCCAGAAGACCTCAACTCAGAGCCTGAAGCGGTCAGCTTTACATCCAGGGGAATGATCTTGCATCATATTTTCCTTTGGAAGGGTAGCACAAGCCTTATGTACATCTCAAATGGCATCCTATTCCCTATGTAGTGCATTACTTTTGACCAGAGCCTATAAGTTTCTGGTCAAAGGTAGTGCACTATAATAGGGAATAGGATGCCATTTGAGATGCATAGTCTGAACTATTCATCCCCCTTCATGATAATAGGAACATATGAACAGGTTTCAGGACCTTTCTTTCCAATGAGACATAAAACATTTATCTCTCTAGCTACTATTCAGTGGCATTCAAGTACTGTTTTCCCTAGTCTGTTTGTCAATTTCACGATTCAGTCACTGACTCAAATACTTTGGCACATGAAGAAAGAATTTCATAAGCAGTTGTGTCTTCTCAATTGGTATTCTATTCTGCGTTTGTGTATTCCAAAATAGACACACACGTATGTGCGCACACACATACGCTCCTGGACAAATCCTCCCTTAATCTTTGGCTTCCGAGCTCTCATTGTGATGTCACAGTGTCCTTTGTCACTTCCTCTGGTAATGACTGCATAATCAGATGTAATTAGAGGGTCTTCCCTCTGGCCCTGTGTGTGTGTGTGTGTGTGTGGTGTGTGTGTGGTGTGTGTGTGTGTGTGTGTGTGTGTGTGTGTGTGTGTGTGTGTGTGTGTGCGTGCCACCCAAACAAACCAGTAGATTGAAGGGTTCGTTCCCCCGGTCTTGCTTCGATTCTGTGCATGAAGTCTGACCCAATCCATTTAGAGGCTGGAAGTGATACAATTGGCCATCTGCCAAGGGGAATTAAACCGGGCTCTCTGATTGGCTTGCTTTTGAAGCCAGCAGCTGTAGAGGCAGAAGCCTCTCTCTCCATCCAACAACCCCTGAACCCCCACTTCTGTTTGTCTCTCTCTCTCGTTCTCTCCTTGTAACACTTTGGGCTTCGTGGGTGTGGATTCAGGCGCAGGAAGCAGGAAAATGTTTGGTACAATATGTAATTTAATAAGTACTGAAAACCGAGGAAATATGTCCAAACACAACAGGGCGAAACAATAACCCCGAAGTCCAAAATACATGTACCACAAAACATACAAAGTGACGACACGTAACAAGCCCGCACACAGATCAGGTGGAGAGGCGGGCTTAAATAATAAAACTAATTACTAATGGGAAACAGGTGTAACTCATAAAGACATAACTAACAGAAAAACGAAAAAGGGATCGACGGCAGCTAGTAGGCCCGGTGACGACGACCGCCGAGCGCCACCCGAGCAGGGAGAGGAACCGCCCTCGGCAGTAGTCGTTCTCTCCTCCACTCCTCTTCTCCTCTCCCCTCCTCCTCTCCCCCTGTATTTTTAGGCTGAAAGAGATAATTCACCCAAATTACAAAATGACACATTGGTTTTCTTACCCTGTAAGCAGTATGTACAAGATATGACAGCAATCCATGCTTTGGTTTAGCTTCCCTGGCTAGCAGTGGCTAGCACTGTTTCCAAATCCTATTTAAGTCACGAAACTCATATTAGCATTTTAGTGAGCTTCACAATACATTTTAGATACTTTTGGATGATAATATCCATCCCATGACTTGAATGGGATTCGTGCCACAAATGCTAAAATGGTTAGCATTTGAAAACAGTGCCAGTGAATTTAATTTAATTACATTTTTTATTTAACCTTTATTTAACTAGACAAGTCAGTTAAGAACAAATTCTTATTTACAGTGACGGCCTACGCCGGCTAAACCCTGCACTAACCCGGACGACGCTGGGTCAAAGCATGGAAACTAAACCAACGCATGGATTGCTGTCATACCTTGTCCATAGACTTCTTACAGGGTGAACTATCCCTTTAAGGGCTGTAGGTAAGGTCGGGATTGAGGTCAAACTGTGGATTGAGACAGTTATGTCTATTATGTCCTTCTTTCTTTTATTTGGTTGTGGGGGTGGGGGGTGGGGGGTACTCTTCAAATCATATTAAACAAACCAGAACTTCTATATTATATAACAGATCTAATAACTGTCTTTGACATTGTCACCTATTGCCATCCTTGCCGCAAGCTGTTAAGGGAAACACTGGTGTGTTGAGATGCAGTGTGTTAGGGGAAACACCTGTGTGTTGAGATGCAGTGTGTTAGTGGAAACACTGATGTGTTGAGATGCAGTGTGTTAGGGGAAACACTGGTGTGTTGAGATGCAGTGTGATGAGATGCAGTGTGTTAGGGGAAACACTGGTGTGTTGAGATGCAGTGTGTTAGGGGAAACACCTGTGTGTTGAGATGCAGTGTGATGAGATGCAGTGTGTTAGTGGAAACACTGGTGTGTTGAGATGCAGTGTGATGAGATGCAGTGTGTTAGGGGAAACACCTGTGTGTTGAGATGCAGTGTGTTAGGGGAAACACTGATGTGTTGAGATGCAGTGTGATGAGATGCAGTGTGTTAGGGGAAACACTGATGTGTTGAGATGCAGTGTGATGAGATGCAGTGTGTTAGGGGAAACACTGGTGTGATGAGATGCAGTGTGTTAGGGGAAACACCTGTGTGTTGAGATGCAGTGTGATGAGATGCAGTGTGTTAGGGGAAACACCTGTATGTTGAGATGCAGTGTGATGAGATGCAGTGTGTTAGGGGAAACACTGGTGTGTTGAGATGCAGTGTGTTAGGGGAAACACTGGTGTGTTGAGATGCAGTGTGTTAGGGGAAACACTGGTGTGATGAGATGCAGTGTGTTAGGGGAAACACTGATGTGTTGAGATGCAGTGTGATGAGATGCAGTGTGTTAGGGGAAACACTGGTGTGTTGAGATGCAGTGTGATGAGATGCAGTGTGTTAGGGGAAACACTGGTGTGTTGAGATGCAGTGTGATGAGAATCAGTGTGTTAGGGGAAACACCTGTGTGTTGAGATGCAGTGTGATGAGATGCAGTGTGTTAGGGGAAACACTGGTGTTTTGAGATGCAGTGAGCAGACCTGCAGTTCTGTGTTCAGGGATGGCGCTCCACTCTAAGGGAGAGAACGTTATTTATAATAAGGGTTACATGGAGAAAATCGGGCCTCTCTGAATTGAAAATGTATGACCCTTCCTTCAGCAAAATATATTTTACCTGAACCCTTGAAAAAAAACAACTGACCCTCCCTTATACCCAAAATAATAATTAAAACATAAAGTGGAAAGTTGAGAACATGTTTAGCATTTACCCTCAATTCTTGCACAGACCAGAGCCTTAGATATACAGTTTTAGAAACTGTTCTTCGTTCTGTAAGCATTACATGGCAACGCAGGGCTGCGGGCCAGAAGGTTGTGGGTTTGCAGACCAACGTGAGCAAGAGTAGGGGTGGAAAGATCTTCTTTATAGTAAAAGCTTTGCATGAATCTATCAATTCTACATAATTGTACATATTGGCGGAGTATTTTTTTTACTGAAATTACAGGTTAAGCTTATCATATTTCTCCAATTCCAAATCAGCCTGTCTTGTTGCAGGAATCTGAGCATGGTACTATGAAAAGTTAGGTCTACCTTTCCACCCCAGACAGAGTAAGCCTACCGACACAGAAAAATGTACAGCATACTTTAACTGCTGGGTACTGTTCTTCCATGTCTTAATCTAATGAGAGAAGGTCACACGTGTTCACCCTTAAAGCTGTCTGGGTTAAACTTCTTCTACTGTACAGAAAGTGAGTAGCTTAATCCATTCATAATGACAGAATTCGATTACTTCCCAAGCAAAGTAAATGTTTTGTCTCCTCTGCTGTAGAAAGTTGTAGCTCAGCCTCTGAATGTCAAAGAAACAAAACAATGATATCCCATATGCATCAGAATCCCGCCTTTAATGGGTATAGTTTGTTTCTAGCAATTTAGCATTGCAGACCAAAGCACTGTTATAAATCACTTTATTTAATTGGATCCGTTTTATTTTAAGCTAGCAAGGGGTAGGCCTGTGCTTTTTGCCATTTTCTTAAATAAAATGTAGGCCTATCGCATACCCTTTTATACCCCCTCAATTTGAGTCTTGGTTTTAATGTAACAGTCCTTCACTGACATGGAGGTAGGCTATATAAAGAGTGCATGGTGGGTGGAGGAATTGAGCAACAAATCTATGGATAGAGCAGCCTATGGCCTAATCTCTTACATTTACATGTACATTTTAGTCATTTAGCAGACGCTCTTATCCAGAGCGACTTACAGTAGTGAATGCATACATTTCATACATTTCATGCATTTTTATTATTATATATATTTTTTTTGTACTGGCCCCCCGTGGGAATCGAACCCACAAACCGATAGGCCTACCTCTTATTTCTTATATGGGAAGAAATTGCTCCACAACAAAGCCTTCTTGTTGTTAGTAAAGTCTAATTAAAAAGAAGATTGTTTAAAATAATTTGCCTACTTTCAGCTCCATGAACTGTCCATTTCCCATTGATTGTTTCGCAGCTGCTGTTTCAAGTTTCAGCAACACAATGTCAGTTACTCAAATCTGAATTATTGTGAGGTCAATAACTCTGATAAATAGGCCTACATCATAGGCAAGAAACATGTTGTTTTTATTCAAATCTATTATAGTAGTAGGAAGCTATCAAAATTGATCTCCGGTCCTCCTTCTCATTGTCGCGCTTGCCTTCTCAAACTGAACAGAACACAGGCTATAGGCAAGTCCGCTAGGCCTAATCAACTAGGCCTAATCAAACATTATTTGACTCTCCTCCTGAACTGCCACCATAGGCCTACACAGCACAGCCATTGGTTAAGCAGCACACAGACATTTTTGGATGAGCAAGAGCAGAGCAGGCTGGGGCTCAGGGTTGGAATATCCATTGCAGTGTGTAATGTAGGCTAGTTAAATTTACACCATACCAGCAGCTATCTTAGAAATATAACTTTGCTCTATGCTTCTCCGAGCATGCACTTCGTAGCTTATAGCCTATGGATCATTTGATTGAGACCACACTAAATAGCTTATAGGCACACTTGATATTGCGAACCCAGCAGAGAATTAGAGTTGAGGGGATGCCTCGACACACATCGATATATAGCCTAATAATCAACTCATTCTAAAACTCTGAGAAATATAGAAATGTTCTCAATTACAAATGACATGACCCTCCCCTGGACTAGATATGCTAACCCCTCCATTTGACTGAAATTGGAACAACATGACCCTCACCCATTTTCCTCCAGGTACCCATTATGTAAATGTCAATCCATCCCTAAAGACAGGCTAAACTCTGTCCTCTCTAAAGGCAGGCTAAACTCTGTCCTCTCTAAAGGCAGGCTAGACTCTGTCCTCTCTAAAGGCAGGCTAAACTCTGTCCTCTCTAAAGGCAGGCTAAACTCTGTCCTCTCTAAAGGCAGGCTAAACTCTGTCCTCTCTAAAGGCAGGCTAAACTCTGTCCTCTCTAAAGGCAGGCTAAACTCTGTCCTCTCTAAAGGCAGGCTAGACTCTGTCCTCTCTAAAGGCAGGCTAGACTCTGTCCTCTCTAAAGGCAGGCTAAACTCTGTCCTCTCTAAAGGCAGGCTAAACTCTGTCCTCTCTAAAGACAGGCTAGACTCTGTCCTCTCTAAAGGCAGGCTAAACTCTGTCCTCTCTAAAGGCAGGCTAAACTCTGTCCTCTCTAAAGGCAGGCTAAACTCTGTCCTCTCTAAAGGCACGCTAAACTCTGTCCTCTCTAAAGGCAGGCTAAACTCTGTCCTCTCTAAAGGCAGGCTAAACTCTGTCCTCTCTAAAGGCAGGCTAGACTCTGTCCTCTCTAAAGGCAGGCTAAACTCTGTCCTCTCTAAAGACAGGCTAGACTCTGTCCTCTCTAAAGGCAGGCTAAACTCTGTCCTCTCTAAAGGCAGGCTAAACTCTGTCCTCTCTAAAGGCAGGCTAAACTCCCCCTGATCAGCTCTAGAGAGAGAATGAGTGAGTGGACCTTCCGTGCCTGGTTAACAGAGGCACGTCACAGACTATTTGTCATGGTGAGTCTGTGTGTGTGTGTGTGTGTGTGTGCGCGCGTGCGTGTGTGCGCGCGTGTGTGCATATGTGTATGTGTATGTGTGTGTGTCGGGGAAGGGGTGGTTTGACTGAGAAACAATCACATCTTAAGTCTCATAGTGCTTGTGGGTCCCCTTCCCAAGGGTCATGTCTAGGCTCTCTGCACTCCTTTGTACGCCCTAGCACCCTCTGACCTCACAGACAAACAGCACAGCAACGACGGGCCTGTTGCTCTAGTCTAGCTCCTCCTTGGGTGCTTACAGGGGTCTGAAGGGAGACTTTCATGTAAAAATAAAACAAGGACATTGACTCAGTCATTAGAATTGTGGGTTGGGAGCATTCAAGGTAATATGCTGTACATTGGGTATTATGGTAGGGAGGTGTTAAATATAGGAAGTGGATGGTAAAAGCAGGGTGTGTTGGCGAATCAGAACAGCGTTCCATGGTCAGACACCACTCCCCCTCCGTCCATTTGTCAGTCTAGCCTAGCGTGCAGCTAAAGACTGTGTGCTGCTGAACATGAGAGAGAAGGAGGGGGATATAGTAAAGAGAGAGAGAAAGAGGGAGAGGGAAGGGAGATATAGTGGAGATAGAGCGTTATAAACCTCCAGAATATTTTTCTCTATTATATGAAATATTATAATACTAGTCTAGTATGCCTTTACTCAATTATTATGAGTTATAAATGTGTATTTTTATTTTATTTTTCACAGATGGTGCAGATTTAGGGAAAGTGGGAAGTGAAGCAAGAACACAGTGAATCGATTTGAACTCACTGGCTCCAGAGAGGAGAGGAAATGTTCTGATTATAAATATTTGGACTTTTTCTTAATTGAAAGAATGTGCAGAGCTCCAATTCTGAGGGGTTCTTTTAAACACTCTATGTTCATCTGGATTGTTTGTATAGTCATCTGCCCCTGCATTCATTTGTGTCTGCAGTTGTAAAAACCCAACCACATTCAATTTACTGCAGGGCAGAATACACACACTGACACTCGCAAACACACACACACACAAACATGAATGATAACACACACAGAGAGATGATCCACCGTCCTTGACTGTTGACAATGTTGAGTGGTTTAGAGTTGGTGTTTTCTCTATAAGGTCCTTTTGTTTTGTTGGGCCATAAGTCACGCCTGGCCTGTGTGAGTGATGATGAGGCTGCTCTTCGATCAGTCGCCTGGCCAGTTACACACGATCTGAGCCTAATGCCCTTTTACGATCCCCGGGGAGGGGAGCAGACTGCTCAGAAATTCAACTGAAAAACATGTTTGCATGTCAATGTGTTTGCATTGGGTATGAATAATCCAGGAGGATAGGCGTTTTTACCACGGTGCAGACACATGACTGACTGATCTGCAGATGCAGACGTACTGCTCTCTCTGCTGGAGCCTATGGAGAAAGAGACACTCTGGTTTAGTAGTCTGATCAAATCAAATGTTATTTATCCCATGCGCCGAATACAACGGGTATAGACTTAACCATGAAATGCTTGCTTACGAGCCCTTCCCAGCGATGCAGAGTTAAAAATAATAATAAAAATAAAATAGTAGCAGGAATAGGAATAAAGGAATAAAATCCATAAGAATGGAGCTATATACAGGAAGTTTCAGTACCAGATCAATGTGCAGAAGTAGGAGGTACTTGAGGTAGATACACTACATGACCAGAAGTATGTGTACACCTGCTTGTCGAAAATCTAATTCAACAATCATGGAGTTGGTCCCCCCTTTGCTGCTATAACAGCCTCCACCCTCATAGGAAGGTTTTCCACTAGATGTTGGAACATTTCTGCGGGGACAGGAAAGGGTCTTCCCCAAACTGTTGCCACAAAGTTGGAAGCACAGAATCGTCTACAATGTCATCGTATGCTGTAGCATTAAGATTTCCCTTCACTGGATCTAAGGGGTCTAGCCCGATACCATGAAAAACAGCCCCAGACCATTATTCCTCCTCCACCAAACTACAGTTGGCACTATGTGTTCGGGCAGGTAGCGTTCTCCTGGCATTCGCCAAACCCAGATAATTCGTCAGACTGCCAGATGGTGAAAGGGTTTCCACTGCCCCAGAGTCCAATGGCGGCGAGCTTTACACCACTTCAGCACTCGGCAGTCCCATTCCGTGAGCTTGTGTGGCCAACCACTTGGCTGAGCCATTGTTGTTCCTAGACGTTTCCACTTCACCATAACAACACTTACAGTTGACTGGGGAAGTTCAAGCAGGGCTGAAATTTGACGAACTGACTTGTTAGAAAGGTGGAATCCTATGACGGTGCCATGTTGAAAGTCATTGAGCTTTTCAGTACGGCCATTCTACTGCCAATGTTTGTCAATGGAGATTGCATGGCTGTGTGCTCGATTTGATACACCTGTCAGCAACGGGTGTTGCTTAAATAGCCCAATCCACTCATTTGAATGGGTGTCCACATACTTTTGTATATATATTGTATGTACATGAAGGCAGGGTGAAGTGACCAGGCATCAGGATAGATAGAGTCAAATAAAGAACAGAGTAGCAGCAGCAGCAGATGGTGAGTGTAAAAGTGTGTGTGTATGCATATGTGTATTTGTGTTGTGTCGGTATGCGCATGTTTGTGTATGTGTGTTTGTGTTGTGTCGGTGTGCGCGTGTGTATGTGTGTTTGTGCTGTGTGTGTATGTGTGTTTGTGTTGTCGGTGTGATGCAGTAGCAAGGCCTTGGTTACTTAGTATGCCTTTGCTAGAGTATGACTTGGGTTTGGTATCTATTTCACCCCTAGATTTCTTTCTGTTAATGATACAGTACATTCAATAAATCAACTTCCCTTTTTACAAACATGAAAATCACAATAAGTCATTTCCATTCATGTAACACAGTAGAGTGATCTCTTTTTACTTTTCCGTCTCTCTCACTGTGTGATTCCATTTCTCACAGTTCCAGAACAGAGCCGTCATCTTGCCTTGGTGAGCCGCCTCTCCTCTGGCACCTTGGGTTAAGTGGTTAGGAGGCTGTCTGTTAAGAGTTAGGAGCTGTAGGGCTGTAGCAGGCAGGCTGCGTGTTTAACGCTGCTTTTTACCCAGCTCTCAGCTCGTTACCCATTTCCCGGTGACACGTATTGCGTGATGCCTGTGTTTTTAAAGCCCCTCCACTTCACATGCTACACGATTGTTCAACTATTGCAGTATGGGGCTGACGGTGATAAGTTATGTATAACAGTGCGGTTCGAGACGCGACCGTGTGAAATTATATTTGACAAGGTGGATTGCGGCTCGCGTTCCATGGTCTGTGCGTGCAGGAGGATTTCTCCATTTCTACTTCTTCTACTACTCCCTCCCTCTCTCCTTCTCTCCCTCCCTCTCTCCTTCTCTCCCTCCCCCTCTGCTTCTCTCCCTCCCTCTCTCCTTCTCCTACCTCCTTGTCTCCTTACCTATCTTATTCTTCTCCCTCCCTCTCTCCTTCTCTCCCTCCCTCTATCTTAAACCTTGAACACTCCTGTGTGGTCAAACGCAACACTCCTCTCTCGAAATCTCCGTGCCTTGTCGTTCTCTCTTGGGTATTGAGATGTGGCTAACGACCGACTCAAATATTCATTCCAAACCCGTCGATTGGGTTTGCTTTTATCTCTGTCAATGAAATATGAGTTGTAGTCCAATTAGAATGGTTGAACTAACACAGCAACTTCCATAACAAGCACAGCGGGTGCTATGTGAGGTCATGAACTTAAAGAAGCCAAGTTGTGATCGTGCTTCCTGAACCTCCAGTATAGCCTACTGTGTCTGCAGGATGTTATTATTGTTTGACCTGGTGTAATAACTCATGTTGGGTTAGTCAGACTTAATGAATTACTGAAGCTGTCCAAATAGCCTGGCAATATATGAAAATGTTGTGTCATGAATGGTCAGGAGATAACACTTCTGTCTACAGGTCCAAACTCACATGGTTTTGAGGGATTAAACTTGTGAACAGACACACAAACCAACAATCATGCGAGAAAACATACACTTGAGAAACAAAAGCCCAGAGTGTATATTAACCAACAACCTGCCAAAGAACCTGTGGAGGAGACATGGTGGTAACCGGCACTAACGTTACGGCCACCTTTGACAATGTCTCTCGGAATGTGGTACTTATCCCTCTCAGACTCATCCCTCCTCTGAGCCAGCCAGACAGCCACATGTCGGTCTCTTATGGGGATAAGATCCGGGGCTACGCTAATGTTCTCTGGGATATTCCTGGGTCTGGTGGGCATGACTTTCACAGACATGGGCTGGCTCGAGTATGGTGCCAGCCGCAGCTTCGAGTGGACCCAGCTGCTCGGCCCCATTCTGCTCTCTGTAGGAGGCACCTTCATCCTAATCAGCATCTGTAAATTCAGGATGCTCTCCTGCCGGGCATGTAAGCAGAGCGATTATGACAAAGACCTGTCTGAGTCGCTGGAGATCCCAGGGTCTGGCCAAACATTTGTGTTCAACGGGATCAATCAGCCAAACATGTTCCACGGAGCTACGGTGGGACAGTATATCCCGGCTCCGTACGGATCAGTGACACAGGAAGTGAATCTAGCCAATGGGTTTCAGCCAATGGGGTTTCCAGAAACTTGCCACCTCAATACTATACTGTGTGCCTGTTGGGTAACCCAGCATTTACAGGAGACAACAACAGCCCTCTAAACAGCAGGTCAGACTGCAGACAACACCACAGACATAGCAGGTAGGCAGATATGAATGAAAGTACAGACCAGGGTAGGCCTGGGTTCAAATTGTATTTGTTTTCTTTTCCAACCTGTACTCAGGGGTAGACGTAACGTAGTAAACTGAAATTCGGGACACTGAAATTAGTACGATAGGTTACGTTTGGTATGGCATGTATTCATTTGTGGATATCTAGCATCCATTTGGTATGATATGTTCCGAACAAAAATATGTATGCTACGTTACGAATTACAATTCGGATGATATGTTATGAATTGCAATTTGTACATTATGTTATGAATTTGCAATATGTATGATATATTTTCAATACCTGTTTTTGTGGCTAACGTCAGCTAAGTGGCTAACACTAGCTAGGCTAGGGATTAAGGTTAGGCTTAAGGTTAGTGTTAGGTTAGGATTGGGAGTTAGGTTAAAGGGTTAAGGTTAAATTGAGTCTTTTCATTACTTTGAGTGCTTGATTGGGCCTGTCTAGAGTGCCAGATGGGCAGGGTTTGTTGGCACGAATGGGACTATTCCATTGGTTCCATCGTACCAGGCAATCAAGCACAGTGTTTGGAATATTTGTCTGTGTGACTCTTTAACCTACAAGACTGCACAAGGCACTCAGGTGGATGATAATGCATAGATAACAACTTGGGAGTCATAGAGAACAGAACAATTTGGAATAGTTCACAGCCTGTGGACAGTGGAATATACTGTGGAATACTGGTTTGGTTGTCAAGCTTGAACCAATTGACTCTCACCTGTTCTCTCCATACTATACTGTCCCTTGAGGATAGGGTCCTATTGTATTGAACTACAGTCAATAGAGGAAGATCACAGGGATCCCATTACTCCCAATCACGGTTGGATGTGATACAGCATGGATTCGAACCAGGGACTGTAGTGACACCTCTTGCACTGAGATGCAGTCCATTAAGAACAACAGCTGTACATTTCAATGAAACTTGGTGAAGCCCCAAAATTGCCCTCGCTGGAAGCCTGTGTTTCAGACATAAGGAAGTGGATGGCTGCAAACTTTCTACTTTTAAACTCGGACAAAACAGAGATGCTTGTTCTAAGTCCCAAGAAACAAAGACATCTTCTGTTGAATCTGAATCTTGATGGTTGTACAGCCGTCTCAAATAAAACTGTGAAGGACCTCGGCGTTACTCTGGACCCAGATCTCTCTTTTGACGAAAATATCAAGACTGTTTCAAGGACAGCTTTTTTCCATGTACGTAACATTGCAAAAAAGTTTCTGTCCAAAAATGATGCAGAAAAATTCATCCATGCTTTTGTTACTTCTAGGTTAGACTACTGCAATGCTCTACTTTCCGGCTACCCGGATAAAACACTAAATAAACTTCAGTTAGTGCTAAATACGGCTGCTAGAATCCTGACTAGAACCAAAAAATGTGATCATATTACTGCAGTGCTAGCCTCCCTACCCTGTCTTCCTGTTAAGGCAAGGGCTGATTTCAAGGTTTTACTGCTAACCTACAAAGCATTACATGGGCTTGCTCCTACCTATCCTCTCGGATTTGGTCCTGCCATACATACCTACACGTACGCTATGGTCATAAGACGCAGGCCTCCTAATTGTCCCTAGAATTTCTAAGCAAACAGCTGGAGGCAGGGCTTTCTCCTATAGAGCTCCATTTTTATGGAATGGTCTGCCTACCCATGTGAGAGACGCAGACTCGGTCTCAACCTTTAAGTCTTTATTGAAGACTCATCTCTTCAGTAGGTCCTATGATTGAGTGTAGTCTGGCCCAGGAGTGTGAAGGTGAACGGAAAGGCACTGGAGCAACGAACCACCCTTGCTGTCTCTGCCTGGCCGGTTCCCCTCTCTCCACTGGGATTCTCTGCCTCTAACCCTATTACAGGGCCTGAGTCACTGGCTTACTGGTGCTCTTCCATGCTGTCCCTAGGAGGGGTGCGTCACTTGAGTGGGTTGAGTCACTGATGTGGTCTTCCTGTCTGGGTTGGCGCCCCCCCTTGGGTTGTGCCGTGGTGGAGATCTTTGTGGGCTATGCTCGGCCTTGTCTCAGGATGGTAAGTTGGTGGTTGAAGATATCCCTCAAGTGGTGTGGGGGCTGTGCTTTGGCAAAGTGGGTGGGGTTATATCCTGCCTGTTTGGCCCTGTCTGGGGGTATCATCGGATGGGGCCACAGTGTCTCCTGACCCCTCCTGTCTCAGCCTCCAATATTTATGTTGCAGTAGTTTATGTGTCGGGGGGCTAGGGTGAGTCTGTTATATCTGGAGTATTTCTCCTGTCTTATCCGGTGTCCTGTGTGAATTTAAGTATGCTCTCTCTAATTCTCTCTTTCTTTCTCTCTTTCTTTCTTTCTCTCTTTCGGAGGACCTGAGCCCTAGGACCATGCCTCAGGACTACCTGGCATGATGACTCCTTGTTGTCCCCAGTCCACCTGGCCGTGCTGCTGCTCCAGTTTCAACTGTTCTGCCTGCGGCTATGGAACCCTGACCTGTTCACGGTGATTACTATTATTTGACCATGCTGGTCATTTATGAACATTTGAACATCTTGGCCATGTTCTGTTATAATCTCCACCCGGCACAGTCAGAAGAGGACTGGCCACCCCTCATAGCCTGGTTCCTCTCTAGGTTTCTTCCTAGGTTTTGGCCTTTCTAGGGAGTTTTTCCTAGCCACCCTGCTTCTACACCTGCATTGCTTGCTGTTTGGGGTTTTAGGCTGGGTTTCTGTACAGCACTTTGATATATCAGCTGATGTAAGATGGGCTATATAAATACATTTGATTTGATTTGATTAGACCGCTGCGCCACTCTGGAATGACCACTGAAGGAATGTCCATCAGAACTGTTGCCAGATAATTTAATTTTAATTTCTATACTATAAGCCACCTCCAACATCCTTTTATAGACCTGCATACTCACCAGACATGTCACCCATTGAGCATGTTTGGGATGCTCAAGATCAGTGGCTATGACAGTGTGTTCCAGTTCCCGCCAATATCCAGAAACTTCACACAGCCATTGAAGAGGAGTGGGACACAGGCCACAATCAACAGCCAGATCAACTCTATGTGAAGGAGATGTGTTGCGCTGCATGAGGCAAATGGTGGTCACACCAGATTCTGACTGGTTTACTTCACATTAGAACAAAAACTGTATACTATTTCCTATAACTCCTTCCTGTTTCCTATAACCTATGTCCTTTAACATTTTAACAGGCTAGCAGTGAGGATGGAGCACCCAAACGATGGAAAAGGATCTGAGGAGGATAACAGTTCTACCGTGCCTCGATCACATCCCCCAGCCCACAGAACCATGTACCCCTCTCTAACTGACATTTTAGAGTAACTGACATCATGACAGCTCAACCTGATGCTTCCTACCACTACCGTAAAACAACAACAGAAATAGTTTCCCCCATAATTCCGGCTGCTGCTTTGGAGTTTCATGAGACGCTTTTACTATGAAAAATCTGGGCATATAGTTGAGTAAATTCTGATTGGTAGGCCTACAAGCCGCGTGCACATACATTTGAATTGACGCGGATCCACCTGAGTTGGCGCGGTCTTGCTTGACTATGGCCATATGAATAAAAGTATATTAATCCAAAGTGTAGACTGTTTGAGGCTGTGTATCTTTTGATGGTATATGTCTTTGATGGCATATGAAATCAGGGGCGCAACTTTGGTTTTAGAAGTGCAGGGGACATTCTTTTTTTTCTCCAGTCGGATAAACACTCCAAACAGCCTACCCAACCACTCGGAAGCATCCGCATGGTCCTAAAGCACACCGTTGCCTCGTTTTGTATCACATTCCAATGTAAATGTGGGGGGGACATGTCCCCCGTCCCCAGTGGAAGTTGCACCCCTGTATGAAATTCCCGCAGCCAACAGTGGGACAAAATCTAGTTGGAACTGATAGTCTACATTTTTTATGATGATTTAATAAAACTCAATCAAAAAACGCAGATTAGTATTTATTGTCATAAATCTTGCCATGGAAGCAGCTCTGCAGAGTGGTCACTAGCTGGCACAGCCACAAAGCCAAACTATTTTAAACCTAACCCTGACCTTAACCACAATGCTAACCCTAATGCCTAACCCTGACCTTAAATTAAGACCATTTTTTTTAATGAATATTTACGCGGAAATTGCTCAGTTCTGCCTCCAGCGCAATATTCATGACAATAAACGTCAACCTGCAACAAAAAAGAAGACCCTGGGATTGAATAAAATTCACTAATACACACATTTTCCAAGCTCTTTCTATTTCGCCCAGGTCCCAGCTCTCCTGCCTTAGACTAGAATAGGTAACTGATCCCATCCAGTAGCTTTTGGAAAGTGGTCTGGCGCCCAGTGGCTGTTTATTTTGCTTGAGGGCCTGAGTGGAACAAAAACTCCACGTTGTTGGCTATGTTCCTCTAGTCTAGGATCTGTAACCTTCTCTTTAGTGGCATAACTAATTTGAACGTGCCCACTGTCAGACGCGAGCGTTTGTCTCGAGCCCCGAGCCCTGAGCCTTGAGTGAGTCGGTGCCCTCCTATGGGATCAGGGCGTAGCCGGTTAAATGCAAGTGTTGCTTAACCACATGGGGGCGGAAAACACTGAGGGAATCAATATAGCTTCTGTCTCTCTGTCTGTCTGTCTGTCTCTAGGTCAGATCAGACAAGTCTGGTATCAGACGGCTGGGCAACTCAGACTACTGTCTGGCTGGTGGTAATACTACTACTACTACTACTACTACTACTACTATTACTATTAATACATTTAATATTTACGTTACATTAAACTTTTAGCCTTCTGAAGAAATATCAAGTCAAACAATTAGAAAAATGCTACCAAAATATCAGCTAAATAAAATACAAGCATTGTTTCCATCGAAAAAAATATAGTCCTCATCTGAGACATCAATGATAGATTTCCCCAACGTCAGGTGTTCATCTGTGTCTTTTTGATATTTTTGTTGTAGGCTACCACATGTTAATTGCACCCCTGTTACATCTGAATAACAAATACATTTGGGCTGAAAGTTCAATTATGTCCAGTATGTTCAGTTAATCGTATTGTTAATAATATAAATGAGAAATAAAGATCATTCCACTGAGGTGTTTTGGAACATTGCCCAAATAAGTAATTACTCTAATTTTCCTCAACACATTTCGACTAGTACATTTTACTTACCAACAAGTGTTTCATACAAAATAGCCTGCTACGCTCAGGTTGAATAATATTAGGCAACTCCAGCCATAGCGTGGCCATTAAAACTTTAACACGAAAATAAATAAAAATCATGTATAATAAAAATCCTGAAAATGATTATAGTCTGACAACTCAATATCACTCTCTCAAAAAACATTTGTCTTTTATTTCATTATGATGAATCGGCACTTTTCTCGTGCGTCCAAAGTTTTGAAACGTAGTTTATCTTATTTGAAGTGCAATTTATTCCGAATTACTCAAAATTAAATGTGTCTCCCAGTGTAGACGTAAATTTGGTAATTACGTCCCTACTTTGATAAAAAATAAAATAAACATATAGGACTTTAAATCTATGCGGTCGAACAATGTATTATTTTGAAGAAAGTTTTGGGGTTTATTATAAGCTCTGTAGGTGTACTAGTCTATTGTTGTAAAAAAAAAAACGCAAATTGTAGGCCTAATCCAAATATGGAAAGTGCGCAGCACCTATCATTAAATAAATCCAAATAGCCCCAACTGCCTTCTGTAAAAAAATGGTTAGCGTAACATTTGCTGCCAATAAGAACCTTTCATTCTAACACGGGAAATGCCATGTTGGTTGCATGTAATGCCAGCTATGCCATGAAAACAATGGCGCTAATACAGTATACTGTATATAGGCCTATCCACTGCCTTCTATTTGGTTCAGGACCTATTTACTAATGCGTTCCGAATAGGCTACTGGCAACTACACATCGCGTTACACTAAAGACTATTTACCCCTAGCTGGTAATACGAACAGGAGTGGATCTGTGCGTGGAAACCTCATGTGGCCCATCTAATTAAAAGGAGTTTAATTCACACTCCAGGCTGTTATTTAAAGACCAGAGGATTGAGAAGACAGGTGAGTCAGGTTATACTAGTTTTGGCAAGCATGCACCCCTAATTCAGTTGGCTTTAGCTTTGTGTGTTATAAAGACTGCACAAATAGCACTTTCTGACTGCTTTTGAACCTTAAAGCGTTGAACCACAAAATCCCCCAAATTGAGATAGCCCTATATGGTTCCCACAGAAATAAGAGTTGACAAGTGCAAATTCTTTATTTCGAAAACAGTTTAAAACTGTATGCAAAGTGGTGATTTTTGTCTTTGTAGATGTATAAACCCCAGCTCAATGTGACTTCCATTAATTTTACTGCACAGTAAAATGCGGGTGGCCGACAAGGCTCATTATTTTACAGCTTTGTAGCATTTGCGCCGTTTTATGAAAGCATTACGGAGCACGTCAATCGTTTAAACAACTCTGAAATGAAAGAGGGCAAGAGAAGTGCACAGAACCGTTCACCACAAATCTCCTGAGGACGTCCGTATCGACAGGCAATGAATGCGAAGGTACGACCCGGCCTTAATGGTTAGGTATGTTCTAAGGATATAGGGTGAGCTACATGGGGTACAAGTGACTAACTCAAAGCAGACAACTTTTAAATCATAAACATCTGATTGTAATATCCAAGAACTGCTCAATTGCAGTTGTGATATAACTTCCAACGGAAATATAAGTAGGCCTACTGTAGCTGGTAAACTGCTCCTATCAGCTATTACCACCACCACTGATAATAATATGATTATTATTATAAATAATAATAATAATACTTTTATTTGATTACTAGATAATAGTTTCAAATGGAAAGAGTGACTTCAAATAAATGATTTATTTTTTGATAGAATAGGCACATTATCTTTCTTATTTTCTACAGATAGGTTTGTAATTTATTAAGTGTATTGCAAAAGTTTTAAAACAGTAAAGTATTTAACACATGCATGAGTTAGCATGAGTTAGACTTATAACAACCCAGTCTGACTAATGTAGGCTTGACATGTTGCCAGAGATTGGCATCTTCACTGAAGCACATGGACAGCATAACTGGTACATATAAATGGGAGTAAAGACCTATCTGAGTTACAGTAGGGCCCCATTTAAAAGTCACACAGTTATACTTTTATCCTAGGTGTATCTAAGGACATTAGATCCACCAAGTATAAAAGTGTGTATGTGTGTGTGTGTGTGTGTGTGTGTGTGTGTGTATGTGTGTGTGTGTGTGTGTGTGTGTGGATATATGGACAGGATTATTGTATCTATACATTATGTATGTGCGAAAATGTGTTTTCAATGTGTTTTTATGTAAATGCAATAAGCACATGCACACACAGACACCATTTCATTAAAATCACATTGCAGAGGGCGCAGAGTTGCCATCATGACATTGTTAGTAATTACGTGTGTTTGTCACAGGCTAAGGCAGATCTGACATCTGACAGTTATATTTCAGTCTCTTGGTCCCTCTGGACTATTTTTAGCTGCTGAAAGTTCCTGACGCTATATCAAAGTTAACCACGACCACAGTCATAGTGGTGGGCTAGGGCCAGCTCTGTGTGTGAGGTGCTACGTAACTCAATGTAACTACAGGGCATGGGGACGGGGGACAAATGGATTCCATGTTTGCAGGAAAACACGCTGGAGGCACAGGAAAACTTTGTTGTTTATGAAGAACACGTGAAACCAATCAAATGCGAATTATCTTCCTGTTGTTCCAGCTTTTGTCGTTTGTAGTTTTCAGTCCGTTTGCCAGGAGTGTCGCCACCCAGCAAGCAGATCTGGGTCTGTGTATGGATGGAGAGAGTATTGTACACACATACCGGTAGACATGCACACAGACCTACGCACAAACAAAATATATGCACACACAAAGACACGTGCAAAACAAACACATAGGTTACACACACACACACACACACACACACACACACACACACACACACACACACACACACACACACACACACACACACACACACACACACACACACACTTCCCAAACTGTTTGTACGAGGAGCATCCGACAGTAAAGCTCAAGGGGATCTGATAAATAGTCAGCCCACAGGAAATGATTTGCAGGCCTGCTCAGCATAATAAGCTATTTACATACGCTTTCTCATATGGTGCTGGGCTCCAGACCATACACACACACACACACACATATACTCACACACATATACACACACACATACACACACACATACATACACATACACGCACACACACACACACACACATACACACACACATACATACACATACACGCACACACACACACACACACACACACACACACACACACACACACACACACACACACACACACACACACACACACACACACACACACACACAGATGCCAAGACTGCTTGCGTAACATATCTCTTTCTCACACACACTACAGATACTCTCGGACCACATGTACACATGCACACACGTACAAACACGTACACACACACATACAATCTAGAGCACTTTACGGGTCGGGACCTGTTATTGTACGGGTCGGGTCTAGGTCTAGTTCTCCTTGGATCCATTCGGGTTCGTGTCTGATTGTTCTCCGGTCCGTTCAGGTCCGGGTCCAACTTTTTTGACCCGTGAAGACCTATAGTACAAACACTCATTTACCTAATCATCACATCAGCCAGGTTACCCGTGATGCAAGTCGGTATTCTACATCCATCCATGTCTGAGGACGTCGGGAGATGATGTGGAAACCGGCCACTAGGGGCAACAGTGAGCACTGTAACCTTCAAAACGTTTGGTTTTGCGTTGTGGACAGGGATGGTGGATGGGTGTAAGCATTTGCCTCTGATTCCAAAGGTTGCAAGCTGAAATCCAGCGATAGAAAGTTGTTTTTGAGATTTTTGTTTTAAGCCAATTCCAAACCTTAACCCTTACCTTAACCATTCAGAGTTAATGCCTAACCTTACGATTTTAGAGTTAATGCCTAATCTTAAACACTTCAAAATTTGACGTTTGAGAAACGTGGATGAATGTCTAATTCTGACGTGAGACTGTGAGAGCTGGTTGAAGTATGACAGTAGAATGGGACTGTTGAGATGAATGTATCCTACCCTGGTTATCCATGGCAAACCCATCAGCAGTAGTCAGATCATTTTGCTCTCCCATTCACTCAGGCAGTGAGCCCTGAGAAAACCATTGACTGGGCGAGAGTCAGAAGGCAGGAGGCAGCAGTTCTCTCTGGAGCATATTACAGTGCTCCTCATCACATCTTTTACTGCCTGAGGATGAGGATTGGGCCAGACTCAACATGTGTCCCAATTGGCACCCTATTCCCTATTTAGTGCAATATTTTTTTCCATAGGGTTCTGGTCAAAAGGAGTGCACTATAAGGTAATAGAGTGTAATTTGTCCCTAGCTCAGTCTCTATGAGCTGGAGGTTCACTCATCTCATCCACAGAGTAGAGACTGGTGTAGACTGATATGTTAATGAGTAGGCTTATATGTGTTCCATACTGTATATGGCGGTGTAGGAGTCCATGTCATTTATTCCAATGTATAACATGTGATGTACTGTATGTCTATGGTATGTGTATTCACTGTTTTCTTTGTTGTTAGGAGTTTCCACTTTTATTTGCATGTGATGTGTGGTAAAAAAATGTACATTATTATGTTGTTGTAGCTATGTATTTTTGTGGGATTTTATTTGGCATTACCGTTATTTCATTAAGTGTATTACCCTTTTCTCTGGTTTTATCAATGCCAGATGCACTGTAGATGAAATGAAATGGAAAAGGAGATACATTTAATAAAATGTCTGTTCATCCTGTATGTTTTACATACTCTATGCCATATATGACAGATTTTTCCTGTGCAAGAATGACCCAAAATGATCATGTATCAAAAGTGCATACAATAGGCTGAACTCTCTTGATTTATCTGTGTGGCTGTAAGGCAGGGATCCCCAACTGAAGGCCCCGCGGGCGGTTTTATTTGGCCCCCCATGCTTTCTGAGATTGAAAAAATATATATATTTTATTTATTTATTATTGGAACTAAAAGACTATAAAAACACCAAGAAATCAGCTCCAAGTGATTTTAATTTAAGAATCTGTGTCCCAGGTTTTCTCACACATAATAAAGAGACACGTGATCGTATACAAATGTAAGCAAGGTTTCAAAAACATTATATCTACAAATGATTCAGATGAGTAAAATCTCTCTCTCTCTCTCTTTCTCTCTCTCTCTCTCTCCCTCTCTCTCTCTCTCTCTCTCTCTCTCTCTCTCCCTCTCCCTCTCTCTCTCTCTCTCTCTCTCCCTCTCCTCTTTCTCTCTCTCTCTCTCTCCCTCCCTCTCCTCTTTCTCTCTCTCTCTCTCTCCCTCTCCTCTTTCTCTCTCTCTCCCTCTCCTCTTTCTCTCTCTCTCCCTCTCCTCTTTCTCTCTCTCTCTCTCTCCCTCCCTCTCCTCTTTCTCTCTCTCTCTCTCTCCCTCTCCTCTTTCTCTCTCTCTCCCTCTCCTCTTTCTCTCTCTCTCTCTCTCTCTCTCTCTCTCTCTCTCTCTCTCTCTCTCTCTCTCTCTCTCTCTCTCTCTCTCTCTCTCTCTCTCTCTCTCTCTCTCTCTCTCTCTCTCTCTCTCTCTCTCTCTCTCTCTCTTGCTCAAATCAAATTGTATTCATCACATGCTTCGTAAACAACAGGTGTGGACTAACAGTGAAGTGCCTACTTACGGACTCTTCCCAACAATGCAGAGAGAGAAAATAGAGAAATAATAGAAAAGTAAAACGTAATAATAAAAAGGATACACAATGATCAATGATAACTTGTCTATATACACGGGGTACCAGTACCGAGTCCATGTGCAGGGGTACGAGGTGTTGTCGTGCCCTCTTCACGACTGTGTTGGTGTGTGTGGACCGTGATAGATCCTTAGTGATATGGCTCACCACCTGGGGGCGGCCCGTCAGGAAGTCCACTATCCAGTTGCAGAGGGAGGTGTTCTGTTCCACGGTCCTTAGCTTAGTGATGAACTTGGAGGGGACTACAGTGTTGAACGCTGAACTGTAGTCAATGAACAGCATTCTCACGTAGGTGTTCCTTTTGTCCAGGCGGGAAAGGGATGTGTGGAGTGCATTAGAGATTGTTTCATCTGTGGATCTGTTTGGGCAGTATCTGAATTGGAGTTGGCCCAGAGTGTCTGGGATGATGGTGTTGATGTGAGCTATGACCAGCCTTTCAAAGCATTTCATGGCTACAAATGTAAGTGCTAAGGGCGATAGTCATTTAGACAGGTTACCTTGGCGTTCTTGTGTCCAAACACGAGTTTACGAGTTTTGAAGCCCTCCCCTCCACCTCCCCACTGCTTCTCTCTGCTGAAATCTCTCCCCAGCCCTTCCTCTACCTCCCCTCCTCTACCTCCCCTCTACCTCCCCACTGCTTCTCTCTGCTGAAATCTCTCCCCAGCCCTTCCTCTACCTCCCCTCCTCTACCTCCCCGCCACCTCCCCACTGCTTCTCTCTGCTGAAATCTCTCCCCAGCCCTTCCTCTACCTCCCCTCCTCTACCTCCCCTCTACCTCCCCACTGCTTCTCTCTGCTGAAATCTCTCCCCAGCCCTTCCTCTACCTCCCCTCCTCTACCTCCCCGCCACCTCCCCACTGCTTCTCTCTGCTGAAATCTCTCCCCAGCCCTTCCTCTACCTCCCCTCCTCTACCTCCCCTCCACCTCCCCACTGCTTCTCTCTGCTGAAATCTCTCCCCAGCCCTTCCTCTACCTCCCCTCCTCTACCTCCCCTCCTCTACCTCCCCTCCACCTCCCCACTGCTTCTCTCTGCTGAAATCTCTCCCCAGCCCTTCCTCTACCTCCCCTCCTCTACCTCCCCTCCTCTACCTCCCCTCCACCTCCCCACTGCTTCTCTCTGCTGAAATCTCTCCCCAGCCCTTCCTCTATCTCCCCTCCACCTCCCCACTGCTTCTCTCTGCTGAAATCTCTCCCCAGCCCTTCCTCTATCTCCCCTCCACCTCCCCACTGCTTCTCTCTGCTGAAATCTCTCCCCAGCCCTTCCTCTACCTCCCCTCCTCTACCTCCCCGCCACCTCCCCACTGCTTCTCTCTGCTGAAATCTCTCCCCAGCCCTTCCTCTAACTCCCCTCCTCTACCTCCCCTCCACCTCCCCACTGCTTCTCTCTGCTGAAATCTCTCTACATTGTAAAACACTCTCCATCTCTTTTCTTACTTCCTTCCCTCTCTCTTTTTCTCTTGAGCTTCTCTTCTTTCATCCCTCTCTCTCTCTCTCTCTCTCTCTCTCTCTCTCTCTCTCTCTCTCTCTCGCACACACACACACACACACACACACACACACACACACACACACACACACACACACACACACACACACACACACACACACACACACACACACACACACACACACACACACACACACACACACACACACACACACACACACACACACACACAAACAGCATGGCCCAAACAGCATGGTGTCAGACTGGCCTCAAACTCCCAACCATCAAATTTTGACACTTTCATTAACTGCACTTCTTTTAAGTTGCATTCCAAATGAATTCCATTTAAAACCAGACTGAATCAATGAGATGAGTGCGGAACACATAGAACATAAAACTCTTAAAGCTGGTTGCGTGTGGCTATCTTAGGCCACCTGCACACTAATCACTGATGGGATAATTGGGATGTAAGTTGAGGTGACATCCTGACACCTGTATGCCCTCTTAGACCTTAAAGAGTCACTCTTAGTCCTTAAAGAGTCACTCTTAGACCTTAAAGAGTCACTCTTAGACCTTAAAGTCACTCTTAGACCTTAAAGAGTCACTCTTAGACCTTAAAGAGTCATTCTTAGACATTTAGTCATGAACACTGCTTAGTCAAATCAATGGGCATCAGGCAAATAAACACATCACTTACACTATCTTAAAAAAACTATGTACTCAAGAAACTTTTTTTAAAGACCATTTAGAGATATTTTATTATTTTGTTAACTGGAATAATCAGTTAACAAATCATGAAATCACTATTGGGATGTAGTGACAATTAGGTTTCACAGTAGTTTAAAAGCTTTGAGAGAGTCCTACTTATCTAGCCTTGCGACGTCCAACAGCATCAGTCATATGACTAAGTCCCCATGCCGTTTCCTCCCCTCCCTGTAGGTAAATACAACAGTAAGTATTACATTTCACCCTCACAGAAATTGGGATTGAGGAGAAAAGTAAGCATGGGAGATTTTGGGAGCAGGTTTATTTTGGAAAAGTAATCCTATGTTTGCATTAATATCTTCCCTCCGGGAACATTTCTGTCACTGTCAATTTGCTAGGGCACGCTGCCAATATTATGTCAATTTACCGTTATAGAGGTATTTATGACTTTATTGAATTAGAGCAGAATATCAGTGGTGGGTCGACATGTGGGGGGTGGAGGGTGGGGGGTGTTCGGGCCGCGGGGAGAAGGGGCGGAAAATCCGGAGTTATTTTTGTTTCAAATGTGTATCTGTTCACATATGGTCCTTGTTTTGGCCTATATACTGGAACTCTCAGCAGTGACCCCTAACCTGCCTCCCCAGAGCGACATGATTTTGGCTGCCTCATTCTGAGTTCAGTTTGACCCACCGACCCCCAGGAGCTGAAGGGTCACCGCCAAGGAGCAGCAAATTAACCCAATGCGTCAACCCTGGCATGACACCATGTTCAGCAGCGCTCTATCATTCAATTTTTTCCAATTGCAGTGTTTGATGTCGAGCTGGTTTCCAGTCTACCGTTTTTGCGGATGGTTTCAAATCCCCACTCTCCTGCTAGTTTATGATGCGTGTCCAAACTTCCCCCTCCTCTACCTCCCCTCCTCTACCTCCCCTCCTCTACCCCCCCTCCTCTAACTCCCCTCCTCTACCCCCCCTCCTCTAAACTCCCCTCCTCTACCTCCCCTCCACCTCCCCTCCTCTACCTCCCCTCCTCTACCTCCCCTCCACCTCCCCTCCTCTACCTCCCCTCCTCTACCTCCCCTCCTCTACCCCCCCCTCCTCTACCTCCCCTCCTCTACCTCCCCTCCTCTAACTCCCCTCCTCTACCTCCTCTACCTCCCCTCCACCTCCCCTCCTCTACCTCCTCTACCTCCCCTCCTCTACCTCCCCTCCTCTACCTCCCCTCCTCTAACTTCCCTCCTCTACCTCCCCTCCACCTCCCCTCCTCTACCTCCCCTCCTCTACCTCCCCTCCACCTCCCCTCCTCTACCTCCCCTCCTCTACCTCCCCTCCACCTCCCCTCCTCTACCTCCCCTCCTCTACCTCCCCTCCACCTCCCCTCCTCTACCTCCCCTCCTCTACCTCTACCTCCCCTCCACCGCCCCTCCTCTACCTCCCCTCCTCTACCTCCCCTCCACCTCCCCTCCTCTACCTCCCCTCCTCTACCTCTACCTCCCCTCCACCGCCCCTCCTCTACCTCCCCTCCACCTCCCCACTGCTTCTCTCTGCTGAAATCTCTCCCTTTTGTAAAACGCTCTCCGTCTAATTTCTTTCTCACTTCCTTACCTCTCTTTTTCTCTTGAGCTTCTCTTCTTCCCTCCCTCACCCTCACCCTCTCTCGCTTTCTCTCTCTCTTGCTCACTCTCTTTTTCTTTCTCTCTACTCTTCCTTCGTGGTTAAAGACATTTCAGTTCAGCTGTCATGAATTATGTTCGCCTGCCCAGCTGTCCAAACAGGGGGGTGTCCTTTTCATTCCACCTCACATATTACCAAAAGAGAAGAAGGGAGAAGAAGGGGGATGGAGGGAGGAGGGGGGATGAAGGGAGGGAGAGAAGGGCTTCAACACTCGTGTTTGGACACAAGCAATTATCTCTAATTATTGTTTTTCTTTTCAGTTTCCCTGTCCTGATGGAGGTCCGACCAAACGAACATGCAATAATCCGCCCCAGTCGTCCAGGCTCAGCGGGCCCCAGAGCTGCAGCCCTCGGTCCCGGGACTCCATGGCCTTTCATCTCAATGTGAGTCTAGAGTTGATTCAAATGCGGCGCGATGGGTGAATTAACCCCCAAGACCCAGCTTTCAATGGGCTCAGCTAAGAGATTATACGTGTTGATGGCAGGCTTTTATATGCGCAGGGCTTTCAAAAGAAACTTCAGCTGTTAATTCAAGGCACCACAGTCGTGACCCTCCACCTCATCTACATCTTCCATTTCTTGTAACCTTCTACTAGCTTTGTGTTTTTCTAGACTCCATCTTTTTCTCTGCACTGTGAGAAGGAAAGTATTAGATGTGATGAATCTATGTTTGAGCTGAGAAGTTCCTTATGGGGCTCATATGGGCCGTCCCAGTCTCAGAAGTTTCACTCCCAACTTTCACTGACTAGTGAGTTATCCTAAAAATGCGAATGCTCCAAATTACCGTGAGAGGTTCTGACCTGTATTCAACCAGAGGTTATGTTCAGTCACATTACATTTAGTCATTTTGTAAAGTTAATTTGTTCCCTTTGTCAATGTGATGATGCTAGACAGGACTGAAGAGATGTGTGGATGGTTTCATGTGTTGAACTATACACCCATATGTACACACACACACACACACACACACACACACACACACACACACACACACACACACACACACACACACACACACACACACACACACACACACACACACAAAACCACATGTTAAGTCTCTTTGGTACTTTCCATTAGTGGATGTAAGACAGTGAGAGAAAGTCATTGCTGATGAGTACAGGGATATTCATTCAGACTGGGTGAGAGATTGTAATTGATTTGAGGGACTTTTTCATCTTTGGTGGTCCCGGGCGGCTGGGGAAAACTGCCTCTAAAGCATGGAGAGGAAAAAACCAAGCCGGCAGTTCAGTTCTCACAGACTTGTTCAAGATGTTGCATGGAAACGAAGAGATGTTTTGGCACAACAAAAAGCTGTGGTATCAAATGTCTCGTATGGTCCACAGTCAGTCGATATGAAAGAGAAGGATGAGAGGAGAAGAAAGGAGGAGAAAACAAATGAAGGGTGGATGAATGAAATATAGAACCCTGAGTGTCACTCTAGACACAGAATCCATCAGTGAATGAAATGAGGGATAAAACATATCCCGCCTTATGCCACCATTAGCACAGCACCATTAGTGTTGCAGAATTATCAGTCAACATGGTGGCCATCCCAGCCCGTTCTCTATTGGTCTGCCTCATACTTGTGCTCCAATCAAGAAGTACAGTAATTCTATTAGAGGTCATGTGATTAGGAAGAAATGTTCCTCCCTCTCTGGCCCCTCACCATCCAGGAACTGCTCCCCGCAGAGTCTGATCATTCCTCTTAATTCTGCTCTGCTGCATGGCGATTCAGGTTGATTGCACAGCGTTTATCCAACTAATTTCTATACATACCATGAAAGCGTGGGCCACCAACCAAAACATAAACAATGGAATAATAGGTTGTATAAATACCTCATTAAGGTATTTATAAGCCATATTCTTCCAAATCAATTGGGGTATTTTATTTAATTAATTGAAATGAATGGACACCTTACCGACTGTGGCTTTAAAAAAGGACTGAAAACCCTTCAATATGAGAAGGCCAGGGGGATGTTGGCTTTGTGTGGAGGTCTGAGTCTGACAACCTCAGAATCATAACTGGGTCTTATTATATGAGGTCTGTAAATGTAATGTAGCGTTAATTAGACCACCAAGGCAAGCCCTCTGGAGCCTTCCCCCTCATTCAATATAGAATATTCACACATGTATGAGCACTATATATGCTTCTTTAGGCATGTGATCATTTTGTCTCTGTGAAAGTCATCTATATGATAGAAACCGCTATAGCTTGTCTCATTGAGTTATGAGCTTTCCATGGGGTTGATGGATTGAAACCTAATTCTTCTCATCGCTCTCTCTCTCTCCTCTTCCTCCATCTCCCTCTCTCTCGCTGTCTCTCTCCGTCTCTCTTTCTCTTTCTCTCTCCGTCTCCTTGGTTGTGTGGTCATTTCTGACATGGAATTCATTAAGAGGACAATGACTGAAGAGTTGTCTCAAGAGACCAACACTCTGAAAATAGGTCTGATCTCCAGAAAGAAAATATCTCCTCTCAAAAATGTATGTTATTTTCAAAAAACATGCAGGTACTGTAAAGGATGACAGACAAACTGCCATGCTTATTCCAGCTGAAAAGTGTCAAGTCTGAAATACGGGCCTATTCACAATGACAAACCTAGCCATCTAGGAGAAGGACATACTTTAAAGGCATAATGATAAACTTGCTGATGGACCCTAGAAAAAGTCTCTGGCTTGTCCTGCATTGTCAGAGATCCCCTTAACCCACCTTAACTTGTACATCAAGTCTGAAAACGAACTGAAACTAAACTGATTTTCAAACTAATAGAAATAAAAACGAATAGAAAATCACAAAACTATAATAACCTTGACGCTCACACACACACACACACACACACACACACACACACACACACACACACACACACACACCACACACACACACACACACACACACACACACACACACACACACACACACACACACACACACACACACACACACACACACACACGCGCACACACGCACGCACATACCACCCCTCACTCAATCCCCTTGTCTGATACAGCCCTTTGTCCTCCCTCCACAGTGGAGACATTGCATGGCAGCCAAATCCCCATTGTCCAGCCCCAATCTGTGTGTGTAATCTCTCTTGTCAAAGAGAATACTGCGATTAGCCTCAGTAAATTACCAGGGATGATCTGTGTGTCTGTCTGTCCCAGCCCATCCAACCACTCTCCAGCTTCATCACAAGCACCACCACCCACCACACAGCCTCCGACCCTCAACCTCCAACCCCTGACTCCATCAACCCAGGTCTGGCTCCTGACATTGTGTTACACAAGGATTACACCAGTAACAAGATGGTTGTGGTCTCTAAGTCCTTGTCATTGTCAATGTGTTTTTTCAAGAAACAACGAGAAAAGAGTTCACCCAGTCACCCAACATTAATCCAGTAGATGTCTTAAGGTGGTTCTTCTATGGCTGTTTTATGCAACCATGTTGTAATGGACTCACGGGCCTAAAGGAGACCTTTCTGCTGTATATATATTTATTTAGCTGTGGGATTGTAATTTTTGGAAATTGCAGAGTAATTATAGAATAACTCAAAGGTGATGCCATTTGAACATAACTGTGTTGGATGCCGCTAAAGAGCAAAAAGTCTGGTTATCCAGAGAAACACAATGGAACAGGCGAGTCAGGCAAACATCTGTCATGAATCACTTCCTATATTGGTCAGCACATTTTTTACATGGATTTTGCACTTGGTTTGCAAAATAACACACAAAAGAATCATAAAAGTAGTATGTATTCATGTTTAGTTTTTGTTACGCCATTTTTTGATGTTGAGGGAGCCTGCATTGTGTGATAGGGGCTTGACATGGGAGAATTGGCTTGACAATGTGAACTAGTGTGAACCAATGTGAGCCGAAATGGTATTACAAAGGGTTTTTATGAAGACTTTCTGGCCCTCCACACAGCTTTACTAACAACATCCTTAATTAATGAACATATTGGGTAAGGAAAGTCCGATTATGGGCTGACTTCTGACTTCATACGTCTACTCGTGACCTTATGGACGAGACAGTATCACTGGTTAGATGGGCAGGAGTGGAATGTTCTTCAGCAGAACAGAGAAATAAAATACTGAAAAATAAAATTGGCAAACCCCCCTCAGTAATTGAGTTACACCGTGGGCCCTGAGTGTAATCTCAGGACCACCCATCCATAACACGTGTTGGACAAACACAAGATCTTCTGATGGGGTGTAATATCTAGCAGATGGGCCTGGTCGGCAGGGGAGAGGAGGGAGAGGGCGAGGGAGGGCAGATTTGTGTGTGCCCTATGGGCCCTGATCAAAAGTAGTGCTCTATATAGGGAATAGGGTGCCAATTGGGTTGCATGCCCCAGAATGGGGTCCTCTATGGTGCTTCTGGCTGGTCAACAGGCCCTTCCTCTGGCCCATTAACCACCTGGGCCTGGTGTGTTTTGTCAGCTTTGCCCCTCGAGGTTTAGGTTTCATTTAGCTTCCTTTGTTCTTTGAAATCAGGCACACACGTTTGTGAGCTCACACACACAATGCTTCTCTCACAAACAACCACACACATAATAGGCTACTCACCATTTTCCCTTTCGCTCCAGCTCTCTCTGTCCCTGCCTTTCTCTCCAGCTCTCTCTGTCCCTGCCTTTCTCTCCAGCTCTCTCTGTCCCTGCCTTTCTCTCCAGCTCTCTCTGTCCCTGCCTTTCTCTCCAGCTCTCTCTGTCCTTGCCTTTCGCTCCAGCTCTCTCTGTCCCTGCCTTTCGCTCCAGCTCTCTCTGTCCCTGCCTTTCTCTCCAGCTCTCTCTGTCCCTGCCTTTCTCTCCAGCTCTCTCTGTCCCTGCCTTTTGCTCCAGCTCTCTCTGTCCCTGCCTTTCGCTCCAGCTCTCTCTGTCCCTGCCTTTCTCTCCAGCTCTCTCTGTCCCTGCCTTTCTCTCCAGCTCTCTCTGTCCCTGCCTTTCGCTCCAGCTCTCTCTGTCCCTGCCTTTCTCTCCAGCTCTCTCTGTCCCTGCCTTTCGCTCCAGCTCTCTCTGTCCCTGCCTTTCGCTTCAGCTCTCTCTGTCCCTGCCTTTCACTCCAGCTCTCTCTGTCCCTGCCTTTCGCTCCAGCTGTCTCTGTCCCTGCCTTTCTCTCCAGCTCTCTCTGTCCCTGCCTATCGCTTCAGCTCTCTCTGTCCCTGCCTTTCGCTCCAGCTGTCTCTGTCCCTGCCTTTCTCTCCAGCTCTCTCTGTCCCTGCCTTTCGCTCCAGCTCTCTCTGTCCCTGCCTTTCGCTCCAGCTCTCTCTGTCCCTGCCTTTCGCTTCAGCTCTCTCTGTCCCTGCCTTTCGCTCCAGCTCTCTCTGTCCCTGCCTTTCGCTTCAGCTCTCTCTGTCCCTGCCTTTCGCTCCAGCTCTCTCTGTCCCTGCGTTGGAAACAGACAAATCTAGAATTAATAGGTGCCCTAAATTGTCTCCCACACACACCACTCATATCCATACACATTTTATTTTCCCCAATGAAACTCACCGCTGAGACATTAAACATGAAGTAGAGCTTGCAGTGGCTAAAGCGGAGAATCTGAGAAGTCAACTGTGTCCCTTCAGAACTACCCACAGTGACCAGAGAGTCAATCTCTATCAGAGCCCACTTGTAAAACAAGGTGCCATCGTCCACCATCCTGTAACACAAATGACTGAATAATCTTGACATAAGGGGTGCATCTCATTAGTCTAAAAGTCTAAAGCAACTACCTTTCCTCTTTTAAATATCCTTAGTCCATTCTTCGTTCAAAAGAACTGGAATAGTGAAAGCATATTCACAAAAGGCACCCGCTATATTGTATATTCAGCTAAGTGCAGAGTGCATACAGTATAACCAGGATGGGGAACAACCATCCTGAGCCAGGGAAACAACCACCCTGAGCCAGGGAAACAGCTATCCTGAGCCAGGGAAACAGCCATTTGAGCCAGGGAAACAGCCATCCTGAGCCAGGGAAACAGCCAGGGAAACAGCCATCCTGAGCCAGGGAAACAGCCATTTTGAGCCAGGGAAACAGCCATCCTGAGCCAGGGAAACAGCCAGGGAAACAGCCATCCTGAGCCAGGGAAACAGCCATCCTGAGCCAGGGAAACAGCTATCCTGAGCCAGGGAAACAGCCATTTTGAGCCAGGGAAACAGCCATCCTGAGCCAGGGAAACAGCCATCCTGAGCCAGGGAAACAGCCATCCTGAGTCAGGGAAACAGCCATTCTGAGCCAGGGAAACAGCCAAAGTCAGCTTGTAAAAAAGAATCCCAGGACGGAGGCTTAATCCAAACAGTATGGACGCATGGGCGAATATGCCACACTCAGGCTAGCAATGCATCATTCAAGGATGACAATATGAATTAACCTGTCAGCAAGTGTAAGGCTCAATTTTCTGTCGGTTTTCTGCTGCTTTTTCATTATTCATGTGCTAAAGAAACCTTTAAAGAAACATGTCCTTTTAATTAAGGAACATTCTTTGAAGTGCAGTGTTTCTTGTGGATGGCTACAGTAGTAGTAGCAGTAGCAGTAGTATTAGTAGTACTGGTAGTAGAAGTAGCAGTAGTAGTAGTAGTAGTAGTAGTAGTAGTAGTAGTAGTAGTAGTAGTAGCAGCAGCAGCAGTACCAGTAGCAGTAGCAGTAGTAGTAGTAGTAGCAGTAGTAGTAGTAGCAGTAGCAGTAGTGACAGCAGTAGTAGCAGTAATAGTAGCAGTAGTAGTAGTAGAAGCAGTAATAACAGTAGTAACAGTGGTAGTAGCAGTAGTAGTAGTAGTAGTAGTAGTAGTAGTAGTAGTAGTAGCAGTAACAGTAGTAGTAGTAGTAGCAGTAACAGTAGTAGTAGCAGTAGCAGTAGTAGCAGTAGCAGTAGTAGCAGCAGTAGTAGTAGTTGTAGTAGTAGTAGTAGTAGTAACAGTAGTAGTAGTAGTAGTAGCAGTAGTAGGAGTAGTAGTAGTAGTAATAGTAGTAGTAGTAGTAGTAGTAGTAGTAGTAGTAGTAGCAGTTGTAGTAGCAGTAACAAAAGTAGTAGTAACAGTAGTAGTAGCAGTAGTAGTAGCAGCAGTAGTAGTAGCAAAAGTAGTAGTAACAGTGGTAGTAGTAGTAGTAGTTGCAGTAACAAAAGTAGTAGTAACAGTAGTAGTAACAGTAGTAGTAGCAGTAGTAGTAGCAGTAACAAAAGTAGTAGTAACAGTAGTAGTAACAGTAGTAGTAGCAGTAGTAGTAGCAGCAGTAGTACTAGCAAAAGTAGAAGTAACAGTAGTACTAGTAGTAGTAGTAACAGTAGTAGTAGCGGTAGTAGTAGTAGCAAAAGTAGTAGTAACAGTAGTAGTAACAGTAGTAGTAGCAGTAGTAGAAGTAGTAGTAGTAGTAGTAGTAGTAACAGCAGTAGTAACAGTAGTAGTAGTAGTAGTAGTAACAGTAGTAGCAGCAGTAGTAGTAGCAAAATTAGTAGTAACAGTAGTAGTAGTACTAGTAGTAGTAGTCGCAGTAACAAAAGTAGTAGTAACAGTAGTAGTAGCAGTAGTAGTAGCAGTAACAAAAGTAGTAGTAACAGTAGTAGTAACAGTAGTAGTAGCAGTAGTAGAAGTAGTAGTAGTAGTAGTAGTAGTAGTAACAGCAGTAGTAACATTAGTAGTAGTAGTAGTAGTAACAGTTGTAGTAGTAGTAGTAGCAGTAGTAGTAGTAGTAGTAGTAGTAACAGTAGTAGCGGTAGTAGTAGTAGCAAAAGTAGTAGTAACAGTAGCAGTAACAGTAGTAGTAACAGTAGTAGTAGCAGTAGTAGAAGTAGTAGTAGTAGTAGTAGTAGTAGTAGTAACAGCACTAGTAACAGTAGTAGTAGTAGTTGTAGTAGTAGTAACAGTAGTAGTATCAGTATTAGTAGCAGTAGTAGTAACAGTAGTAGTAACAGTAGTAGTAACAGTAGTAATAGCAGTAGTAGTAGCAAAAGTAGTAGTAACAGTAGTAGTAGCAGTGGTAGTAGCAATAGTAGTAGTAGCAAAAGTAGTAGTAACAGTAGTAGTAGTAGTAACAGTAGTAGTAACAGTAGTAGTAGCAGTAGTAGTAGTAGCAAAAGTAGTGGTAACAGTAGTAGTAACAGTAGTAGTAGTAGTAGTAGCAAAAGTAGTAGTAACAGTAGTAGTAACAGTAGTAGTAACAATAGTAGTAGTAGTAGCAGTAGTAGTAACATTAGTGGTAGTAGTAGTGGTAATAACAGTAGTAGTAGTAGCAAAAGTAGTAGTAACAGTAGTAGTAACAGTAGTAGTAGCAGTAGTAGTAGTAGTAGTAACAGTAGTAGTAACAGCAGTAGTTGTAGTAGCAGTAATAATAGTAGTAGTAGCAGTAGTAGCAGTAGTAGTAGCAAAAGTACTAGTAGTAACAGTAGTAGTAACAGCAGTAGTAGCAGTAATAGTAGTAGTAGTAGCAGTAGTAGCAGTACTAGTAGTAACAGTAGCAGTAGTAGCAAATGTAGTAGTAACAGTAATAGTAACAGTATTAGTAGTAGTAGTAGTAGCATCAGTAGTAGTAGCAAAAGTAGTAGTAATAGTAGTAGTAATAGTAGTAGTAGCAGTAGTAGTAGTGGTAGTAGTAGTAGTAGTAACAGCAGTAGTAACATTAGTAGTAGTAGTAGTAGTAGTAACAGTTTTAGTAGTAGTAGTAGCAGTAGTAGTAGTAGTAGTAGTAGTAGTAACAGTAGTAGCGGTAGTAGTAGTAGCAAAAGTAGTAGTAACAGTAGCAGTAACAGTAGTAGTAACAGTAGTAGTAGCAGTAGTAGAAGTAGTAGTAGTAGTAGTAGTAACAGCAGTAGTAACAGTAGTAGCAGTAGTAGTATCAGTATTAGTAGCAGTAGTAGTAACAGTAGTAGTAACAGTAGTAATAGCAGTAGTATTAGCAAAAGTAGTAGTAACAGTAGTAGTAGCAGTGGTAGTAGCAATAGTAGTAGTAGCAAAAGTAGTAGTAACAGTAGTAGTAGTAGTAACAGTAGTAGTAACAGTAGTAGTAGCAAAAGTAGTAGTAACAGTAGTAGTAACAGTAGTAGTAGTAGTAGTAGTAGTAGTAGTAGTAGTAGTAGTAGCAAAAGTAGTAGTAACAGTAGTAGTAACAATAGTAGTAGTAGTAGCAGTAGTAGTAACATTAGTGGTAGTAGTAGTGGTAATAACAGTAGTAGTAGTAGCAAAAGTAGTAGTAACAGTAGTAGTAACAGTAGTAGTAGCAGTAGTAGTAGTAGTAGTAACAGTAGTAGTAACAGTAGTAGTTGTAGTAGCAGTAATAATAGTAGTAGTAGTAGCAGTAGTAGCAGTAGTAGTAGCAAAAGTACTAGTAGTAACAGTAGTAGTAACAGCAGTAGTAGCAGTAGTAGTAGTAGCAGTAGTAGCAGTACTAGTAGTAACAGTAGCAGTAGTAGCAAATGTAGTAGTAACAGTAATAGTAACAGTATTAGTAGTAGTAGTAGTAGCATCAGTAGTAGTAGCAAAAGTAGTAGTAATAGTAGTAGTAACAGTAGTAGTAGCAGTAGTAGAAGTAGTAGTAGTAGCAGTAACAGTAGTAGTAGCAGTAGTAGTAGCAGTATTAGTAGCAGTAGTAGTAGCAGTAGTAGTAACTGTGGTAGTAGCAGTAGTAGTAACAGTAGTAGTAGCAGTAGTAGTAACATTAGTAATAGCAGTAGTAGTAGCAAAAGTTGTAGTAACAGTAGTAGTAACAGTAGTAGTAGCAGTGGTAGTAGCAGTAGTAGTAGTAGCAAAAGTAGTAGTAACAGTAGTAGTAGTAGTAACAGTAGTAGTAATTGTAGTAGTAGCAGTAGTAGTAGTAGCAAAAGTAGTAGTAACAGTAGTAGTAGTAGTAGCAAACGTAGTAGTAACAGTAGTAGTAACAGTAGTAGTAACTGTAGTAGTAGTAGTAGTAGTAGTAGTAGTAGTAGCAGTGGTAATAACAGTAGTAGTAGTAGCAAAAGTAGTAGTAACAGTAGTAGTAACAGTAGTAGTAGTCGTAGTAGTAGTAGTAGTAGTGGTAATAACAGTAGTAGTAACAGTAGTAGTAACAGTAGCAGTAGCAGTAGTAGTAGTAGTAGTAGTAGTAGCAGTAGGAGTACTAGTAGTGACAGTAGAAGTACCAGTACTAGTAGTAGTAGTAGTAGTAGTAGTAGTAATAGTAGCAGTACTAGTAATAGTAACAGTAGTAGCAGTAGCAGTAGCAGTAGCCGTAGTAGTAGCAGTAGCAGTAGTAGTAGTGGTAATAACAGTAGTAGTAGTAGCAAAAGTAGTAGTAACAGTAGTAGTAACAGTAGTAGTAGTCATAGTAGTAGTAGTAGTAGTAGCAGTAGTAGTACTAGTAGTAGTAGCAGTAGCAGTAGTAGTAGTAGTAGTATCAGCAGCAGCAGTAGCAGTAGTAGGAGTAGCAGTAGTAGTAGTGGTAGTAGTAGTAGTAATAGCAGTAGCAGTAGCAGTAGTAGCAGTAGTAGTAGTAGTATCAGCAACAGCAGTAGTAATAGCAGTTAAACTTCTTATGGCATGAATCCTGTTAGCGTGATCGATATGACAACAGCCAGTGAAAGTGCAGGGCGCCAAATTCAAAACAACAAAAATGTCATAATTAAAATTCCTCAAACATACAAGTATTATACACCATTTTAAAGCTTTACTTCTTGTTAATCCAGCCAAAGTGTTTGATTTCTAAAAGGCTTTACGGCGAAAGCAAACCATATGATTATGTTAGGTCAGCGCCTATACACAAAAAAACACAGCCATTTTCCAGCCAACGAGAGGAGTCACAAAAAGCAGAAATAGAGATAAAGTTAATCACTAACCTTTGATGATCTTCATCAGATGACACTCATATGACTTCATGTTACACAATACATGTATGTTTTGTTCGATAAAGTTCATATTTATATCCAAAAATCTCAGTTTACATTGGCACGTTATGTTCAGTAATGTTTTGCCTCCAAAACATCCAGTGATTTTGCAGAGAGCCACATCAATTTACAGAAATACTCATCATAAATGTTGATGAAAATACAAGTGTTATACATGGAACTTTAGATAAACTTCTCCTCAATGCAACCGCTGTGTCAGATTTCAAAAAAGATTTACCGAAAAAGCAATAATCTGAGTACGGCGCTCAGACACAAAAACATGCCATACAATATATCCGCCATGTTGGAGTCAGCAATAGTCAGAAATAGCATTATAAATATTCACTTACCTTTGATGATCTTTATCAGATTGCACTCCCGGGAATCCCCGTTCCACAATAAATGTTTGTTTTGTTTGATAAAGTCCATCCTTTATGTCCAAATACCTTCTTTTTGTTCGCACCTTCAGTTCACAAATCCAAATTCATGACGCGCAGGTCAGACGAAAACTAAAAAAATTCAATTACAGTTCATAGAAACATTTCAAACGAAGTATAGAATCAATCTTTAGGATGTTTTTATCATAAATCCGCAATAAAGTTTCAACCGGAGAAATCCTTTGTCTTCAGAAATGCAACTGAGCTACCTCTCACGTGAGCGCGCATGGCTGAGGCTCATGTCCTGCTGGCAGTCATCTGACTCCAGGAGCTCTTATTCATCCTCACTTCACAGTAGAAGCCTCAAACAAGGTTTGAAAGACTGTTGACATCTAGTGGAAGCCTTAGGAAGTGCAAAATGACCCCACAGACACTAGTTTGGATAGGCAATCACTTGAAAAACTACAAACCACTTCCTGTTTGGATTTTTTCTCAGGTTTTTGCCTGCCATATGAGTTCTGTTATACTCACAGACATCATTCAAACAGTTTTAGAAACTTCTGAGTGTTTTCTATCCAAATCTACTAATAATATGCATATCTTAGTTTCTGGGCGTGAGTAGCAGGCAGTTTACTCTGGGCACGTCAGTCATCCAAGCTACTCAATACTGCCACCATCCATAAGAAGTTTTAAGAACGTACACTGGGTGTACAAAATATTAGGAACATGACATAGACGGACCAGGTGAATCCAGGTGAAAGCACTGATTCCTTATTGATGTCACCTGTTAAATCCACTTCAATCGGTGTACATGAAGGTGAGGAGACGGGGTTAAAGAAGGATTTTTACGCCTTGAGACAATTGAGACATGTATTGTGTGTGTGCCATTGAGAGGGTGAATGGGCTAGACAAAATATTTAAGTGTCTTTAAACGGGGTATGGTAGTAGGTGCCAGGCGCACTGGTTTGTGTCAAGAACTGCAACGCTGCTGGGTCTTTCACGCTCAACAGTTTCCCGTGTGTATCAAGAAAGGGCCAACCACCCAAAGGACATCCAGCCAACTTGACACAACTGTGGGAAGCATGGGAGTCAACATGGGCCAGCATCCCTGTGGAATGCTTTCAACACCTTGTAGAGTCCATGCCCTGAGGAACTGAGGCTGTTCTGAGGGCAAAAGGGGGTGCAACTCATATTAGGAAGGTGTTCCTAATGCTTTGTCCACTCAGTGTCTATTCATCTCATCAAGTTCATCTCTGCGGGTTAATACCGTACTTTTTGTACAGAGATCATAATACCATTAGGATTTTTTCCCCTACTAAAACCTAGAATGAATGGATGTTCTCCCTAGTATGCATGATTTAGTGTTTTCAACTCAGTTCATTTCACTTGTTAAGTCCCCTTCTCTCTGCCAAAATGAAGGACAATTTGCACTGACATTACAACTGACCTCGCTTTGTATGTGTGTGGTGGGCTAAAAGGGATGATTGCTCCTGGCTTCTCTGCTAAAGAGAACTGTGTGGAGGATGAAAGACCCAGTGTCTGTAGTTAGAAGTAGAGGACCACACTCGAAGGCTCTATAGCCCCAACCCTAATATCTGTCAACTCTGCTTTCTACATGATTCCCAGAACATCTTATTAGGAAGCTAATTGTGTCGGGAGCTTCTGCAGATTAGGCTGTGAGTGTATGAGACTCCATAAACTGTGGTTACTTAGGTCTTAAGGTAACATCTTGAATTTAAGTGTGCATTTGTGGGCAACAGGGATCATTTGATTTGAACTGAAATGATCCACCAGAGACATTCCTTTCTTCTCATACTGCCATGACGACTGGTGAGTCAATTTTGAAATAAGGATGTCATTCTCGTTGCAAAAAACTTCTGGCCATTGCAAAAAACTTCTGATTAGGGATCTGGTATGAAGACTTTCACCTGCTCTACCACCTGAGCCACAATTAGAAACTTGACCACTTTCTGTGAACACGAGGCCAGGTGAAAGTACAAGCAAACAGCTCCAGCTACTGTCGTCTTAAACCTTCAGGGGTTGGATGGTTGTTTTGTCATCATTCATGGCCCAAAATGAATGCACTCACAGCCAGCTAGTCCCTGCTGTAAGCCACTGCTATCAGATGTAAGGGTACAAACCACAGAACGCTAGGAGAAGTGAGGACCATGTGGGTCATGGCAAGGCGGACCACCCATGAGTGCCTCCCTGCCTCCCTGCCTGCCTCCCCCTGCCTCCCTCCCTGCCTGCCTCCCCCTGTCTTGTCTCCCTGCCTGCCTCCCCCTGCCTCTCCCTGCCTCCCTCCCCTGCCTCTCCCTGCCTCTCCCTGCCTCCCCCTGCCTGCCTCCCCCTGCCTCTCCTTGCCTGCCTCCCTGCCTGCCTCCCTGCCTCCCTCCCTCCCTCACTCCCTGCCTGCCTGCCTGCCTGCCAGCCTGCATCTCCCTGCCTGGCTCCCTGTCTCTCTTCCTGCCTGTCTCCCTGCATCTCCCTCCCTGCCTGCCTCCCTGCCTGCCTCCCTGCCTCCCTCCCTGCATATCCCTGCCTCCCTGCCTGCCTCCCTGCCTCCCTGCATCTCCCTCCCTGCCTCCATCCCTGCCTGCCTCCCTGCATCTCCCTCCCTGCCTGCCTCCCTGCATATCCCTCCCTCCCTCCCTCCCTCCCTCCCTCCCTCCCTCCCTCCCTCCCTCCCTCCCTCCCTCCCTCCCTCCCTCCCTCCCTCCCTCCCTCCCTGCCTGCCTGCCTGCCTGCCTGCTTGCCTGCATCTCCCTGCCTGCCTCCCTGTCTCCATCCCTGCCTGCCTCCCTGCATCTCCCTGCCTGCCTTCCTGCCTGCCTCCCTGCATATCCCTGCCTCCCTGCCTGCCTCCCTGTCTCCGTCCCTGCCTGCCTCCCTGCATCTCCCTCCCTCCCTCCCTCCCTCCCTCCCTCCCTCCCTCCCTCCCTCCTCCCTCCCTCCCTCCCTCCCTCCCTCCCTCCCTCCCTCCCTCCCTCCCTGTCTCCGTCCCTGCCTGCCTCCCTGCATCTCCCTCCCTGCCTGCCTTCCTGCCTGCCTCCCTGCCTGCCTCCCTGCATATCCCTGCCTCCCTGCCTGCCTCCCTGTCTCCGTCCCTGCCTGCCTCCCTGCATCTCCCTCCCTGCCTCCATCCCTGCCTGCCTCCCTGCATCTCCCTCCCTGCCTGCCTCCCTGCATATCCCTCCCTCCCTCCCTCCCTCCCTCCCTCCCTCCCTCCCTCCCTCCCTCCCTCCCTCCCTCCCTCCCTCCCTCCCTCCCTCCCTCCCTCCCTGCCTGCCTGCCTGCCTGCCTGCCTGCCTGCTTGCCTGCATCTCCCTGCCTGCCTCCCTGCATCTCCCTGCCTGCCTTCCTGCCTGCCTCCCTGCATATCCCTGCCTCCCTGCCTGCTTCCCTGTCTCCGTCCCTGCCTGCCTCCCTGCATCTCCCTCCCTCCCTCCCTCCCTCCCTCCCTCCCTCCCTCCCTCCCTCCCTCCCTCCCTCCCTCCCTCCCTCCCTCCCTCCCTCCCTCCCTCCCTCCCTCCCTGCCTGCCTCCCTGCCTGCCTTCCTGCCTGCCTCCCTGCATATCCCTGCCTCCCTGCCTGCCTCCCTGTCTCCGTCCCTGCCTGCCTCCCTGCATCTCCCTCCCTGCCTCCCTCCCTCCCTCCCTCCCTCCCTCCCTCCCTCCCTCCCTCCCTCCCTCCCTCCCTCCCTCCCTCCCTCCCTCCCTCCCTCCCTCCCTCCCTCCCTCCCTCCCTCCCTCCCTCCCTCCCTGCCTGCCTGCCTGCCTGCCTGTCTCCGTCCCTGCCTGCCTCCCTGCCTGCCTTCCTGCCTGCCTCCCTGCCTGCCTCCCTGCATATCCCTGCCTCCCTGCCTGCCTCCCTGTCTCCGTCCCTGCCTGCCTCCCTGCATCTCCCTCCCTCCCTGCCTGCCTCCCTCCCTCCCTCCCTCCCTCCCTCCCTCCCTCCCTCCCTCCCTCCCTCCCTCCCTCCCTCCCTCCCTCCCTCCCTCCCTCCCTCCCTCCCTCCCTCCCTCCCTCCCTCCCTCCCTCCCTGCCTGCCTGCCTGCCTGCCTGCCTGCCTGCCTGCCTGCAGTTGGAGAAGCAGCAGAAACAATGGTGTAAGCATTGGGGTGGATGGGGGGGGGGGGGTTGTAAATGAGGACAGTCTCACTTGACTCTCAGTGACTCAGTGCAAGAACATGTTATCTTTGCCTAGACGCGGAATAGACTTAAACAAATAAAGGCTTAAAGCCACATTACAGAGAAGGCACCGGGTCTAGGCAAAGATAACATGTTCTTCCACTGAGAGTCACTGAGGGGTTTCAGCCATGTGCTGTCAGAATGTATGTTGCTCTGTAGTGATATGGGAGGAAGAAGTGAATCATACTGACATTTGAGACAATAATTATTGAACAACGAAAAATGGGAAAGTCATGTTTAGGGTTTAATTGTATTTATTTCTTACATGTTTTTGTTGTAAAGATTATAACATTATTAATCAAATTGTACCAGGTCTGAATTAATGAAAATATACACCCTAATAATTTCCCTTACTTCATGGCATAATTTGTAATAGGCTGGAGAATGGAACAAGAAATAAAATAGTTCAGTTCCAACTTAATTGTGTAACATTATTATTTTGTAAACCACTATTAGATTTGGCTTTAAGATAATAGATCCAGATATGAGCGCTATGTGTGGTATTCCAGTACCACATAAAGCTGTGATTGAATATTTGTTGTGATTGAATGTTTCAAATAATCAGAATGTTTCGCAAATGTTTCTTTGATTAACATGCCACTATTTCAATTTGTTATTCTCGGTTGACAACCATAACGGTTTGTAAATGCGGACCATAAACTCTGACACCCTCACCCTGTCGCTTTCAACGACAGAAGAAAAATAGTTTTGTTAAAAACGTTGAAACCCAAAGCCAAAGTATTCGACTGGGATGTTTAGGTTAAGTAATCCCCTGGGTTAATAAACTAAACAAAGGTAAACCGTGCAAAATGGCCGCAATGAAAGCCAGGCTAAGTAAACGAAGTAGAGTTTATAAGAATAATTTAAAGGGGGAAAAAAGAGGGGGAAAATGCGTGAAAGTTTAATCCGAAACAGGGGATGGATGTGTTTTTATACCAATGAAGAGGTTCCAAGAAGGATTCATGGCGAATAAAAGAGTTTAAAAATCACATCATGCACTTACTTTTAAAAATATCTGTGAGACCAAATTTTCTATGGCCAATCAACATGTACCACCTCGAAAAATGTATCTATTGTTTTCTCCCGCATGTTCATTTTATCTATCTTAGGGAGATTATTCATGGAGTCAATTGAAATGTTGTCTTCTTTTTAGGTGAGTTATTAGATGTGTATTTCTCCCCTTCTCATTTTCAGTGTGGAAAGAACCAACGCTTGCACGTGGACACACTCCAGTGAAAACACGAAGCCCAAAAACAACAAAAGTGTTTCTTTTAAACTTCTTCAAACCCCAGTCTTCCAATAAAAGCTGAACAAACATACCCTGCCACTTGCAAGCAGAGCGGCTGCTGTCCGGTGAGTTTCACAGAAAAAGGCCTTGCTTTCAAAAGGGAGGCTTTTGGGCCTAATGAAAACTGCACCTTAACTGAAATAATAAAATGCACACCACCCAAACACCAGCCATCCAGCTCTACCATTGGTTGTTTTCTCTGGGAGTGAGGTTGGTTGGTCACTTTCACTCTCTGTAGATTCCTTGCTTTCAAAAAACACCTAAAAGTCCATTGAAAACTGAAGCATTTTCATTAGTAGTCCCAATGTTTTGCAGCCCTGCTATTCTTTGAAGGGAGTAACAGTAGGATATGGATTGAAAGGCTATCGAATTCTACTGTACGGCCTGCAATAAACAGCATCTCTCAGGAATCCGGCGTAGGCCTCCAAACTCCAACAATAACCCTGGGAACACACTCAAGGACATGAGAAAAGAGTGTTGGGATCTGCAGCTCAGCGTCCAGGCAGGCCGGGCCAAACACTGAACATCTATCTATCTTTCAGCCGCTCCTGGGGATGACAAAGCGGGCCTAGCGGTGCTATGAAAAGGGTGGCCTGTGAATGGTTACTATTCAATTTGTATTTGGTTCCCTGCTGGTCGTGGAGCCGAGATCAGAGTAGAAAGTGAAAACATATGGGCAGGGTCAGCCGGATCAGAGGACCACCACACACACACAGGCAGAGGGAAGGAACAAGCCAATGGGAACTTGTGTGAAGAAATGAATTGAATAAACAGAGTCTGCAATCGCCTGCACCCTATTATCCTATAATTGACACTGCATGGGAGCATGGAGACGTCGGCTATTAGGGGAGCGGCCCATAGTTTTCCACTGAAAAGTGGCGTTCCACTCCTCACGCCAATCAAAAGGCCAGGGGCGTTATAGTCGGAGACAAGTTTTGAATTCTTTCGAGCCTAATGTGTTTATTTTAAATATCCCAGGGAAATTATTACATCAGCAGCAAGTGATGTCTTAGGAAACGGCCCTCAGCTTTGAAGTTTCCAGTAACCCCATATGATAAAACGTACTCAGTTGCTTAGTGACATACAGTATGTGACTGTCATTGTTCATTCTGCCTTCAAAGGCTAGATTGTTTAAAAGCATCTCCATGGCTGTGAAAGCATACACCCAAGCACAGTTATTTGGCCTAACCAGCTTTATTACTATAGAAGGATGTCGTTGCACAGTATTTGAAAGAAGGTGTCAAAACTATGACACGTGAAGGCAGTCTTCCTGTATGGAACAGGGGTTTGTCCACCTGCCCCTGTCGCCTGGTAGGGAAACTAAGCCTACCTTACCCCAGTGATTTCGAGGCTATAGCTAATTGAAGTCAGTGCCGTCCCACTTTAGAACAGATCAAATAACAAAGGTATCTGATGTGTTTGGGTTGATGGGCAGCGCTGATGTAGGTTAGCTAGCCATCCTCTAAATCTAAGCCTGTTCCCAACTTGCACCCTATCCCCTACATAGTGCACTACTTTTGACCGGGGCCCATAGGGAATACGGTGCCATTTGGGACATAGCCTAAGTCTCATCTGTGCTTATTTACTCAACAGCTGGGCAAATACCCAAAGCCCTTCTGCATTAAGGCTCCGTTTTAAACATTTAGAAATGACGGGACCGCTGTGTTTATGCCTCCATCCTACCTCACATCTGTACTTAATATGATGTTGTAGACTTAGAGAGGAACAAGGGCCCGATCTCTTGTTATGACAGGAAGATATTTTGAACTTTTGGGAGGATTAATACTGTTTGCTTTCCCGTGTGGGCCGACCGGGCGCTCGGTGTTCTCTTCGAAACGGCTCTGGGACCCTGTAGGTTTCCACAGTTTTATGGAGAATCTATGACTGAATTGGGTAGAACGAGTCCAATAGGAGCAGACATTGTTTTCATATTCATCTATCATTTACATTATCCACTGGGGATACGTACAATCTTTAGATTTTTTTCTCTCAGTCTCTCTCTCTCTCCCCTTCTTCCTTTGCTCTCTGTCACTGAAACATCTTCCAGAATTATTCCTTGCCTGAGGAGTCAGCTGGAGTTCACAGGACGCCTTATATTGGCCCCCGATGCGAGCACATTTGTCACCATTCATAATTCTAATTATGTTATCAATTTTGGCTCTTTTAAGGCATTTAAAATGTTCATGTGGGTTGTTTTACCGTCCAAGAGTAAGTGAAGTCATTTCAGAATAGTATCAATGCATCTAAAACTGACAGGAGTCTGTTCACAACTATTTAAAAATCTTAGGACTTCACCTTATTACAGCATTCATTTTGACTCATTAAATGGATAAAAAGCAACAATCCATTAGAAAGGATATAATAAATTATAAACAGTGAAAAGATACTTTTTTTTAACATTTGAAATGAAATAACCCATTTTACTGAAACTTACATTTTTTCATTTTTATGAGTAAGTGCTGGCTCTCATTTGAGGTCACACACTTTCCATATATCTCATTTAGAATGATTCTGTGGGGAGAAGGGGAGTTTGCCTGGGGAGCAACAGTAAAACGGCCAACGCTTTTGGCAAGAGAATTTCATGGAGGAAAATACAGAGAACACCACACACACACAGCCTCAGCCAGGTCACCTGCGATACAAGTCAGTATTTGATGTCCCTCCATGTGTGACATTGGGAGATGATGTGGAAACCGGCCACTAGGGGCAGCAGTGAGCGCTGTTACCTTCAAGCAGGTTGGGTTTTGTTCAGGTGTTGTGGACGGGGACGGCGGCTTGGCTTAAGTATCTGCCTCTGGTGGCAAATGTTGCATGTTTGAATCGAGCAATAGAAAGTTGGTTTTGAGATTTTAGTTTTAAGTCTATCCCAACCCATAACCCTTACCTTAACCATTCAGAGTTAATGCCTAAACTTAATCTTAAACAATTAGAGATTTAATGTTTGGAACTTCAAAATTTGACTTTTGAGAAACATGGATGAATGTCTAATTCTGACGTGAACCTGTGAGAGCTGGTTGCACAGCCTAGTGCCACACACAGTCAAACATGGCCCACACACACACACACACACACACACACACACACACACACACACACACACACACACACACACACACACACACACACACACACACACACACAGACACACACACACACACACACACACACACACATACATTCATTCATACGAACACCACACACACTCACGCACAAACACTAGTGCCACACAGGCAGTCCTGGCACACAGTAATGAATACGTCTTTGTCCCATTAAGCCTAATGTGAATGAAGCTTTTATTTGGCCAACGCTGGAGAAAACATATTGGTATTATGTATGTATTTCTATGGATCACATATGTAAAGTATTACCCGTCGAGAAATTATAGTAGTGGGTTGGTTGGAAAGAACTAGAGTTTTCAATTGGAATTACTGAAATGTCACAGTGAAAAGGTCTTTATATTTTCCCCGTCAAAATTGTCCTAGTTTAATATGTGGGCTTTGGTACATACTGTAGTTTAGACCTGTCTTGTTCATAGTATTTTTGTTCTGTTTCATCAGGGGTAATTGCAAACTGTGGATTGGAACAAAGTTTTAACAAGAAGGAAAGGGTGTAATCAAGATATCAAAACCACCTCTCTCACAATCCTTAAGAGTTGAGCACACATTAGTTTGATTGTTTCAACTGTGTTTCACCCTTCCCAGAATACTACCAGGACTGTATGCAGTATAACTACAGTGCCTTCGAAAAGTATTCACACCCCCTTTACTTTTTCCGCATTTTGTTGTGTTACAGCCTGAAATGTATGCTTGTCATCGGCAAGGACTAGGAGCTTTCTTAAGATAATAAGAAACAGTATACAGCTATAAGCACAGGCAAAATCCTAGAGCAAAACTTGGTTCAGTCTGCTTTCCAACAGACACTGGGTGACGAAGTCACCTTTCAGCAGGACAATAACCTAAAACACAAGGCCAAATCTGCACTGGAGTTGCTAACCAAGAAGACAGTGAATGTTCCTGAGTGGCCTACTTACAGTTTTGACTTAAATCGGCTTGAAAATCTATGGCAAGACTTGAAAATGGCTGTCTAGCAATGATCAACAATCAACTTGACAGAGCTTTGTACAATCCAGGTGCATAAAGCTCTTAGAGACCCAAAAAGACTCACAGATATAATCGCTGACAAAGGTGCTTCTAAGAAGTATTAACTCAGAGGTGTGAATACTTATATAAATTGGATATTTATGTATTTCATTCTAAATACATTTGTAAGAATGTCTTGTTTTCACTTTGTTATTATGGTGTGTATACGGGTGTGTATATGGATGAGAGAAAAATATGTATTTATTCCATTTTGAACTCAGGTTGTAACACATCAAAATGTGGAATAAGTTAAGGGGTATGAATACTTTCTGAAGGCACCGTATGTAGTAAGAAACCAGGGAAGGAGTCTACTCAAATACTAGGGTTTCACTTTACATTAAGGTATACTTCTGTATAAAGGGTTTATAAGTAGTTTATATACTATTAACTATACATGTGCGTTTTTTATAAATATTTATTAAGTAATAACAGAAAATAGGCTATACCTTATAGTTTTACCATTTGAAATACATTGACTAAAACAAACAAAATACAAGGCTACAAAACTCCCTGGCGGGAAAGCATCTGTATGTGACTAGACCATCACAGAGGGATGGTGACATACTGCATGGCTCACATCCACATACTGTTATAGTGATGGAATGGCAGACAGACATCCCCCTCTGTGATGGTCTAGTCACATACAGATGCTTTCCTGCCACAGACCATAGAGATACAATCTAATACTGTGTTCTATTTCATTCTGTCACAGACACTACTCTGGATAACAGTCACCTCACATGGCAATAGCCAGTACAGCACAACATAAATAATGGTGCTGTCTTGTGTGACTGTCTGTGTGTGTGGGTGTGTGTGTGTGTCTGTGTGTGTTTGTTTTCTATGACTATGGGAGTTACCGTACATGCTGGTGTGGACGGGTGTAAATGTGACGGCAGCAGACAGACAGACGGTGTGGTCCTCAGTGTGGTTGGATACAGGCTGCAGACCAATGATGCAGCCTATTGTTGTCAACACATGGCCACTGACGTAGGAAACAAATTCTATTTTTATTTAAAAGATATCCTGGCATCTTGCACCTATAGTATAGATGGCCAATCAAATATTAACTGATTCAATTAATTATTTATTTGAAAATACATATGAGCTACTCTACATGAAAACCTGTTTTTGTTACAGTAGTATGTGTGGATGAGAGTGTTAATGAGAGATTTATGATACGGTAAACTGTACACCATCCTACTGTTGATCCTTCCTTTAGAGACAGACTTCCATCCTCTTGGATCCTGCAAAAGACGCTCTGTGTGTGTGTGTGTGTGTGTGTGTGTGTGTGTGTGTGTGTGTGTGTGTGTGTGTGTGTGTGTGTGTGTGTGTGTGTGTGTGTGTGTGTGTGTGTGTGTGTGTGTGTGTGTGTGTGTGTGTGCGTGCGTGCGTGCGTGCGTGCGTGCGTGCGTGCGTGCGTGCGTGGGGGCGTGCGTGTGTGTGTGTGTGCGTGTGCTCTATGGATTCAAATAACGTATTTAAACTGTGTGTGTGCTATGTGTGTGTGTGCTATGTGTGTGTGTGCTATGTGTGTGTGTGCTATGTGTGTGTGCCATCCTAAAAGCATCCATTCTATCCTTCTTCATGTGATGTCTATGAACATCACATGTTGCTCAGTCCTAAATCAGTTGTGGCACTTTTACAAGAGGATGCACCGACTGTCAGTATGGACGGGTGATAACATTTTTAGTCATTTTTAGTGTGTCGTAAAATGTTCTAATGAATTACCCATAGATGCACACACACACACACACACACACACACACACACACACACACACACACACACACACACACACACACACACATCCCTAATTACAGTGTTGGGGACCAACAGGAAACACTAGGATGTATATGTATAGTACTGGAGAAGCATCTGGCTTACACGTCGTAAATTACAACATCTATTAAACTGTAGAGGAGAGGAGAGGAGAGGAGAGGAGAGGAGAGGAGAGGAGAGGAGAGGAGAGGAGAGGAGAGGAGAGGAGAGGAGAGGAGAGGAGAGGAGAGGAGAGGAGAGGAGAGTTTGATCTGCCTTGTACTACAGCAGTTCTCGTTAAGCATCACGACTGCCCCCTTTCACTGAAGCCATGAAGTTCAAGGCCGACCGGGGTACTGCAGGCTGTTGTTTGCAGAAATCAGGATACCCTATTATAGGCAATAGTCGTGTAAATAAAAAATGTATTTGAAGTCAATCATGGAACCGATAATTACTTCTATTACACCAGATGTATGCCGTTGATTATTTTAAAATTGCACACAAAATAATAATTTGGTGGCTACCAACAGCCTGCAGTACCCCGGTTGGCCTTTAACTTGAGATAGTCAATGAAAGGGGGCATGCAACGTCACTTTCTGGATTAGCTCAAACTGCGCATGTTGTCTTGAAAATCCCCCCCATGAGATGCCATTTTAGCAAGCTAAAATCAACTTCCTGAGCTTCAAATGCACCACTGAGTCTTCACATACACTACCAGTCAAAAGTTTGGAAACACCTACTCATTCTAGAGTTTTGCTTTATTTTTACTGTTTTATACATTGTAGAAAAATAGTGAAGACATCAAAACTATTAAATAACACATATGTAATCATGTAGTAACCAAAAAAGTGTTAAACAAATCAAAATGTATTTTATATTCTTCAAAGTAGCCACCCTTTGCCTTGATGACAGCTTGCACACTCTTGGCATTCTCTCAACCAGCTTCATGAGGTAGTCACCTGGAATGCATTTCAATTAACAGGTGCGCCTTGTTAAAAGTACATTTGTGGAATTTCTTTCCTTCTTAATGTGTTTGAGCAAATTAGTTGTGTTGTGACAAGGTAGGGATGGTTTACAGAAGATAGCCCTATTTGGTAAACGTGTGCCTTATATTTTGATTTGTTTTACACTTTTTGGGTTCCATATGTGTTATTTCATAGTCTTGATGTCTTCACTATTATTCTACAATGTAGAAGATAGTAAAAATAAAGAAACACCCTTGAATGAGTAGGTGTGTTTGACTTGTACTGTATAAGAATGAATGGTGTGACGTCATCGATGGCTTTGTCCATTTATACATACAATCTATGCTATCACTGCAGTGTTTCACTGGATAACTTCTGTAGATCTGCAACAATGCTGAACCGTCCATAAACAATAGCCTTCTCCTGAACTGACCTCAAACTTTCCATCACAAAACTCTTTCTTTCACTCACACCATTTCTAACTTTCTTTTCTCCTTACATTCAGAGTACCATTGATCTACAGTCGAAGTCGGAAGTTTACATACACTTAGGTTGGAGTCATTAAAAGTAGTTTTTCAACCACTCCACAAATTTCTTGTTAACAAATTATAGTTGTGGCAAGTCGGTCATGACATCTACTTTGTGCATGACACAAGTAATTTTTCCAACAATTGTTTACAGACAGATTATTTCACTTATAATTCACTGTATCACAATTCCAGTGGGTCAGAAGTTTACATACACTAAGCTGACTGTGCCTTTAAACAGCTTGGAAATACTAGAGAATAATGTCATGGCTTTATAAGCGTCTGATAGGCTAATTGACATAATTTGAGTCAATTGGAGGTGTACCTGTGGATGTATTTCAAGGCCTACCTTCAAATACAGTGCCTCTTTCCTTGACATCATGGGAAAATCAAAAGAAATCAGCCAAGACCTCAGAAAAAAAATTGTAGACCTCCACAAGTCTGGTTCATCCTTGTCAGCAATTTCCAAACGCCTGAAGGTACCATGTTCATCTGGTACGCAAGTATAAACACCATGGGACCACACAGCCATCATACCACTCAGGAAGGAGACGCGTTCTTTGGTGCGAAAAGTGCAAATCAATCCCAGAACAACAGCAAAGGACCTTGTGAAGATGCTGGAGGAAACAGGTACAAAAGTATCTATATCCACAGTAAAATGAGTCCTATATCGACATAACCTGAAAGGCCGCTCAGCAAGGAAGAAGCCACTGCTCCAAAACCGCCATAAAAAGCCAGACTACGGTTTGCAACTGCATATGGGGACAAAGATTGTACTTTTTGGAGAAATGTCCTCTGGTCTGATGAAACAAAAGTAGAACTGTTTGGCCATAATGACCATCATCATGTTTGGAGGAAAAAGGGGGAAGCTTGCAAGCCGATGAACACCATCCCAACCGTGAAGCACGGGGGTGGCAGCATCATGTTGTGGGGTGCTTTGCTGCAAGAGGGGCTGGTGCACTTCACAAAATAGATGGCATCATGAGGAGAAAACATTATGTGGATATATTGAAGAAAATTTGTGGGCAGAACTGAAAAATCATGTGCGAGCAAGGAGGCCTACAAACCTGACTCAGTTACACCAGCTCTGTCAGGAGGAACGGGCCAAAAAACTTATTGTGGGAAGCTTGTGGAAGGCTACCCGAAACGTTTGACCCAAGTTAAACAATTTAAAGGCAACGCTACCAAATACTAATTGAGTGTATGTAAACTTCTGACCCACTGGGAATGTGATGAAAGAAATAAAATCTGAAATAAATAATTCTCTCTACTCTTATTCTGTCATTTCACATTCTTAAAATAAAGTGGTGATCCTAACTGACCTAAGACAGGACATTTTCACTTGGATTAAATGTCAGAAATTGTGAAAAACTGAGTTTAAATGTATTTGGGTAAGGTGTATGTAAACTTCTGACTTACAACTCTAAAAACCAAAATTAAACAGCAAAAGTAGCCTGACCTTCACACTAGCAGTGACTACATACTCTACAAACAATCTTCACACTAGCAGTGACTACATACTCTACAAACAACCTTCACACTAGCAGTGACTACATACTCTATAAACTACCTTCACACTAGCAGTGACTACATACTCTATAAACTACCTTCACACTAGCAGTGACTACATACTCTACAAACTACCTTCACACTAGCAGTGACTACATACTCTACAAACTACCTTCACACTAGCAGTGACTACATACTCTACAAACTACCTTCACACTAGCAGTGACTACATACTCTACAAGCAACCTTCACACTAGCAGTGACTACATACTCTATAAACTACCTTCACACTAGCAGTGACTACATACTCTATGAACTACCTTCACACTATCAGTGACTACATACTCTATAAACTACCTTCACACTAGCAGTGACTACATACTCTATGAACTACCTTCACACTAGCAGTGACTACATACTCTATAAACTACCTTCACACTAGCAGTGACTACATACTCTATAAACTCGGAGCTCTGAATAGGCCAACATATGCCATAAACCCGAGGCCCTTGGAAGACTTGCAGATAGAACTAGTAGTGATGATGGGATGCATTGGGTCTTTGTTTCCAGAGACTCCACTGGAAGTGTCCTGTTGGATGATGGACACTAACCAATGAGCTTAACTCTCTCTCTCTCTCTCTCTCTCTCTCTCTCTCTCTCTCTCTCTCTCTCTCTCTCGCGCTCTCTCAATGTGCTCTGTAATGCTTCCAAACTCAAAGCATGCTCAGAAAGACTGTCTGTCCCAGGCTGTTTACATTTCATTACTTTTGATCAGTTTTTATAGTATCAACTTGTGTGGTGAACATGAGAATGCAGCTCTTGATAAATATTTCTGCCAGTGCACCCCTCCTTCCTTCCTCCTCCCTCCTGACCCCTCCCTCCCTCCTTCCTCCTCCCTCCTCACCCCTCCCTCCCTCCCTCCCTCCCTCCTTCCTCCTCCCTCCTCACCCCTCCCTCCCTCCTTCCTCCTCCCTCCTCACCCCTCCCTCCCTCCTTCCTCCTCCCTCCTCACCCCTCCCTCCCTCCTTCCTCCTCTCTCCTCACCCCTCCCTCCCTCCTCACCTCTCTCTCCTTCCTAGAATATGACTCTTTTCAATTCAGCTCCATTCAATTCTGGTTCTGGTGTAAGGAAACATAAAACAATGTCAGAAATACATAAAATCGACACTGACTTTACAAAACGTGCTCTTTCCATGACATATTGATATCACTTGTTATTAAATCCACCTCAATCAGTGTAGATGAAGAGGAGGAGACAGGTTAAAGAAGGAATTTTAAACCTTGAGACAATTGAGACATGTATTGTGTATGCGTGCCATTCAGCGAGTGAAAGGGAAAGACAAAAAATGTATGTGACTAGGGGGCCTCCTGAGTGGTGCAGTGGTCTAAGGCACTACATCGCAGTACTAGCTGTGCCACTAGAGATCCTGGTTCGAGTCCAGGCTCTGTCGCAGAAGGACGCGACCAGGAGACCCGTGGGGCGGCGCACAAATGGCCCAGTGTCGTCCGGGTTAGGGGAGGGTTTGGCCGGCAGGGATGTCCTTGTCTCATCACGCGCTAGCGACTCCTGTGCCGGGCCGGGCACAGTGCATGCTGACACGGTTGCCAGGTGTACAGTGTTTCCTCTGACACAATGCCTTCCGGGTTAAGTAGGCATTGTGTCAAGAAGCAGTGCGGCTAGTTTGGGTTGTGTTTCAGAGGACGCACGACTCTTGACCTTTGCCTCTCCCGAGTCTGTACGAGAGTTGCAGTGATAAGATAAGACTGTAACTACCAATTGGGGAGAAAAAGGGGTAAAAGAATATGTATATGTATTAAAAAATATATATCATGAAATTGTATGTGACTACTGTAGGCACACCAGTTTGTGTCAAGAACTGCAACGCTGCTGGGTTTTTCACGCTCAACAGTTTCCTGTGTGGGGGAAGGTGTTCCTTTTGTTTGGTATACTCAGTGTACAACCAAATAAAATATGTTTTGAGCATCCGCCTTGGGAACATATGGGGGTGGATTCCAATCCTGGATATAAAACCAACTTCCTTCCATGGACTTTCCTAAGGTATTATCTGTGTTGATATCATTCCAGCTGAGACTGAGATCTCTCTCTCCCTCCTCTCTCACATGCTGTAGCATATGTAATGGGAAAAACCACAACTTAAGACCCCTATCAGTGGGGTATAATTTTTCTAAATTGTTCTTAAACCCACATAATGTCGAACGCTTGTATAAATGAAACCAGAACCAGATTTTCTGGGCTTTTTGGAGCTGTTCCCCCCCAAAGCCCCTAATGATCATGTATGTAGAAGTGGGAGAGAGACCTAGAGAGGGGAAGCCCTTATCCTGTATCCCACCCAGCTCCACCATGGAATATACTGGCAGGAGTCATTTGCTCTGATGCTATAGGAGGCCTCTATCCAAGAAGACCTCACATTATGACAGGGGTCCTGTTTGGGGTCCCACCCTGTTTGGTGCTCTCTGTCTCTCTCTCTCTCTCTCTCTCTCTCTCTCTCTTTCGCTCTCTCTCACTCTCTCTCTCTCTCTTTCGCTCTCTCTCACTCTCTCTCTCTCTCTCTCTCTTTCGCTCTCTCTCTCTCACTCTCTCTCTCTCTCACTCTCTTTCGCTCTCTCTTCCTCTCTCTCTCTCTCTCTCTCTCTTCCTCTCTCTCTCTCTCTCTCTTCTTCTCGCTCTCTCTCTCTTCCTCTCTCGCTCTCTCTCTCTCCTAATGAGAGGGGTGGGGTGTGGCGGGGTTAGAGACATGCCTGCCCTGAGCAAACGCGGCCCACTGCACCCGGACTAAAGGAGGGATGGTGGTCTGGTCTCCCCCCGTCACCCCGTCACCAGATCCAGAGAGGGACAGGGTCTCTTATCAGGCTTCAGATGGGAGGATAATCCTGCTCTGACAAGTGCCAGTGGGCAGAGCTCTGATCATCATTGGTCACTGGTCAGTCAAATCCCTACTTAATCACAACACAGGGCTTGCACGGTCAATGCACTTGCCACAAGCACTGCCATGGTCTATTGGACTGGTGGTAGATTGTGTGTGTGTGTGTGTGTGTGTGTGTGTGTGTGTGTGTGTGTGTGTGTGTGTGTGTGTGTGTGTGTGTGTGTGTGTGTGTGTGTGTGTGTGTGTGTGTGTGTGTGTGTGTGTGTGTGTGTGTGGGGACAAAGGAATGCTTGAGAACAACAGGTTGCCTTTCAATAGTTGGCTTTAGGTTGACAACAGAAAGGCCATTACACCAGAGAGGCCAATACACCAGAGAGGCCAGTACACCAGTGAGACCAGTACACCAGAGAGGCCAGTACACCAGAGAGGCCAGTACACCAGAGACCAGTACACCAGAGAGGCCAGTACACCAGAGAGACCAGTACACCAGAGAGGCCAGTACACCAGAGAGACCAGTACACCAGAGAGACCAGTACACCAGAGAGGCCAGTACACCAGAGAGAGAGACCAGTACACCAGAGAGACCAGTACACCAGAGAGACCAGTACACCAGAGAGGCCAATACACCAGAGAGGCCAATACACCAGAGAGACCAGTACACCAGAGGCCAATACACCAGAGAGGCCAGTACACCAGAGAGGCCAGTACACCAGAGAGACCAGTACACCAGAGAGGCCAATACACCAGAAAGGCCAATACACCAGAGAGGCCAGTACACCAGAGAAGCCAGTTACACCAGAGAGACCAGTACACCAGAGAGGCCAATACACCAGAGAGACCAGTACACCAGAGAGACCAGTACACCAGAGAGACCAGTACACCAGAGAGACCAGTACACCAGAGAGCCCAATACTCCAGAGAGGCCAATGCACCAGAGAGGCCAGTACACCAGAGAGACCAGTACACCAGAGAGGCCAATACACCAGAGAGACCAGTACACCAGAGAGACCAGTACACCAGAGAGAGAGACCAGTACACCAGAGAGACCAGTACACCAGAGAGACCAGTACACCAGAGAGAGAGACCAGTACACCAGAGGCCAATACACCAGAGAGACCAGTACACCAGAGAGAGAGACCAGTACACCAGAGAGACCAGTACACCAGAGAGAGAGACCAGTACACCAGAGAGACCAGTACACCAGAGAGACCAGTACACCAGAGAGAGAGACCAGTACACCAGAGGCCAATACACCAGAGAGACCAGTACACCAGAGAGAGAGACCAGTACACCAGAGAGACCAGTACACCAGAGAGACCAGTACACCAGAGAGAGAGACCAGTACACCAGAGGCCAATACACCAGAGAGACCAGTACACCAGAGAGACCAGTACACCAGAGAGAGAGACCAGTACACCAGAGAGACCAGTACACCAGAGAGACCAGTACACCAGAGAGAGAGACCAGTACACCAGAGAGACCAGTACACCAGAGAGACCAGTACACCAGAGAGAGAGACCAGTACACCAGAGAGACCAGTACACCAGAGAGACCAGTACACCAGAGACCAGTACACCAGAGAGACCAGTACACCAGAGAGAGAGACCAGTACACCAGAGAGGCCAAAACACCAGAGAGACCAGTACACCAGGGAGGCCAATACAATGTGTGTGGTAGGAGATTTTCAGTTCTTCAAATAGACAAGAATACCTGACAAGTATGATTTAATAGGCTACGCATCTCAATTTAATAAGGATAATCTAATATTTCTATACTAAAACGATAATGGGAAATGTGAGCGAGAAATCTGTCCACCTGACGCCATCACACTAAGGAATTGAAGTCTCTCCTGCCCCGCCAACTCCTCACCCTGGAAAAGGCTATTTTCTTCTCCACCACATTTCCCACAAAAGTCTCAGTCAAACAGCGAGCAACAGACGAGCTCCCATCCTGTGTGTTCCATATCATTCCTTTTTAGGCTACAGATGTTAGCCTGTACCGACAGCAATGCCTGTGCACCATACGTTGCTCTGATGGATCTGGGAGGGCGGGAAGTCTGCTGTTTTCCGCATGGTATGGATGATTGGAACTGGGAGGATCCACCGCAGAAAATTCGCATACAAGTTAAAAACACATTTTTCTGGCAGAGTAAATCTTGAGCTTGCTAATTACGCTGTGGCGGTTGGCGAAGGGAATCGACGGGTAAAGGGTAGAGCAGGCAAGCTTGCTCCTGGTAGGAGAATAGGCCTAAACGTTCACATTAGGTTTCTCCTCCCATGCTTTAGTTTTGGTGCGTCCTTGACCTGTCCCAAAGAGAGCGGGCCAAAGTAATCAGAGAAATTGTAAGCCAGGACAATTAACAAATGTAGTCAGTGTCACCAGTCACTAAGTAAAAGTCAATCCATAATTTTTGGATTATCCATTTTACAGTTTGAATCCCACAGGTCCTCTAGAGGTGAGTGGGAAACGGTTGTATTGGCTAGCCTGTCAACTACTGAAGAATATTACAGTTTAATTGGCCTGTGGTTATTCATCAATTGTACTTGCATTTCTGCCCTGATTATAGGGTCTACTTACAAATCCTATCATTAGGCAGGGTTTTATCTCTCTTACTGAGTTTCTGTGATAGCTTTCTGTCATGAGCACATACCCCTAATACGAGATAGCATTTGTGAAAGCAGTTTCCTTCAGAGGGGGAGTGGGCTGCTCGGTGCGGTCCTCAGATCCTTTGCAGTGGCTGAAGTGGATCTATTGAAAGTTATAGTGCCTAACTCAGGAGCATTATTAGATGGGATGTTTTCATGCTGTGTTGTGCACTAGAGCATCTCTTTGTGAGCCTGCTGCAGAGTATAAAATCAAGACTGAGAAACTAGAGAGACCAAGAGTCCTTCAAGACTTTTCTAAGTGTGCCTGTGTGTGTGTCCCACTCCACTCCAGCCATACTGCTCCTCTCTCCACCCTCTTCATATCAACAGGGCTACACAACACACCCTGTTTGCAGAAGAGAATGCGTTCATTTCCTATTGTAATGCGAAACATGCTTGAGCGCCCCTCCACCACACCGCTCCACCCTGCCCTACTCCATTCCTTCCATCCACACCCCTTGTCAAGGCAGCTAGACAATTAACACCATATTAGATCTTTTCAAGTACTTGTCATTTCATAAGTGAGGGCTTTTTTTCTGCATTTCTTTTTTTTACTAAATGAAATGGGAGAAACCCACAGCCCCTCGAGAGCCACTTGGTAAAGATGGGAAACAGATATTAACCCCGCGAGTGACGGTTCTTTAATGAGGCCTCCGAACCCTCAACCGCCACCACCACTGTGGGGACCACACACACTGACACCTGCGCTTTCTAAAGACACACACACACACACACACACACACACACACACACACACACACACACACACACACACACACACACACACACACACACACACACACACACACACACACACACACACATACTCACTCTTGGAGCCTCATGCACTTCACACACACACACACACAGGAAACAATGGCAAGTACTTTCATATCTTGGGAAATTAAATAACAAAAACATGAATCAATATAAAAAAATACATATTATAGGTTTGTATAGGCTTTATTCAGACATTATACTTCAGTTTTCATTCAGACACCCTCCACATCTAGAGAAGCCAGCTGAGGCCTGGTCCGAGAGGACATAAGAGCTAAGATTGTCTAATTAGCTGCTGGTTATCTGGTAACCAGTATGGGTTATGATTGTCTAATTAGCTGCTGGTTATCTGGTAACCAGTATGGGTTATGATTGTCTAATTAGCCGCTGGTTATCTGGTAACCAGTATGGGTTATGATTGTCTAATTAGCTGCTGGTTATCTGGTAACCAGTATGGGTTATGATTGTCTAATTAGCCGCTGGTTATCTGGTAACCAGTATGGGTTATGATTGTCTAATTAGCTGCTGGTTATCTGGTAACCAGTATGTGTTATGATTGTCTAATTAGCCGCTGGTTATCTGGTAATCAGTATGTGTTATGATTGTCTAATTAGCCGCTGGTTATCTGGTAACCAGTATGTGTTATGATTGTCTAATTAGCCGCTGGTTATCTGGTAATCAGTATGGGTTATGATTGTCTAATTAGCCGCTGGTTATCTGGTAACCAGTATGGGTTATGATTGTCTAATTAGCTGCTGGTTATCTGGTAACCAGTATGTGTTATGATTGTCTAATTAGCCGCTGGTTATCTGGTAACCAGTATGTGTTATGATTGTCTAATTAGCCGCTGGTTATCTGGTAACCAGTATGTGTTATGATTGTCTAATTAGCCGCTGGTTATCTGGTAACCAGTATGGGTTATGATTGTCTAATTAGCCGCTGGTTATCTGGTAACCAGTATGGGTTATATATGGGTTATAGACACATTCTGGAAAATACACTGAGTGTTCAAATCATTAGGAACACATTCCTAATATTGAGTTGCACAGTGGAACACTTTCAACACCTTGTAGAGTCCATGCCCCAATGAGTTGAGGCTGTTCTGAGGGCAAAAATAGGTATAACTTGCACCCCCTTTTGCCCTCAGAACAGCCTCAATTATTCGGGACATTGACTCTACACAGTGTCGAAAGCTGGCCCATGGTGGCTACACGGTGGTGGCTACAAGCTGGCTACGCGGTGTTGGATGCTGGCCCATGTTGACTCCAATGCTTTCCACAGTTGTGTCCAGTTGGCTGAATGTCCTTTGGGTGGTGGACCATTATGGATACACACTGGAAACTGTTGAGCGTGACACACTCAAACCGGTGCGCCTGGCACCTACTACCATACCCCGTTCAAAGGCACTTTAATCTTTTGTCTTGCCCATTCACCCTCTGAAAGGAACACACACAATACATGTCACAATTGTCTCAAGGCTTAAAAATCATTCTTTAACCAGTCTCCTCCCTTTCATCTACACCAGGGTTTCCCAAACTCAGTCCTTGGGACCCCAAGGGGTGCAGGTTTTGGCTTTTACCCTAACACTACACAGCTGATTCAAATAATCAACTAATCATCAAGCTTTGATCATTTGAATCAGCTGTGTAGTGCTAGGACAAAAAACAAAACGTGCACCCCTTGGGACTGAGTTTGGGAAACACTGATCTACACTGATTGAAGTGGATTTAAAAAGTGACATCAATAAGGGAACATGGTTTTGACCTGGATTAACCTGGCCAGTCTATGTCATGGAAAGAGCAGGTGTTCCTAATGTTTTGTACACTCAGTGTAGATAGAAAGGGGAATGGGTAAGTACCCACTCAAAGCTAGCATGTGTACAGTATGTTTAAGAAATCCAAATTCACCCTGTCCCGGGATACAGTACAGAACTCCTGGAAACAAGATGCGGTCCAGAGAAATTCCGACAGCTTTTCTTTTTGGTTTCACCGACAAGATGTGGAAACATTACCGACAAGACGTGAAGACATTACCGCATCGGATGCTTTCAGGAAGTAGGACCGAAGGAGAAAAAACCAAATGAAAGAAAGGAAACCATATGGGTTGTATATGGCCAGGGAAGACTGCTATTCCTTGAGCTATGTTTGATCACAGCAAGGCAAAACCTTTCTGTTCTTTGTTCATTTTATGAATTGTCAACAATAGGCTTGTTTAGGGTGACCTCTCCTTTTATGGGCTGACACCCTCTTTCACTGTTTAGCATGACCTCTTATCCCCCATTTTCACAACATTTCATTTCCTGGTTTCAATCTACAGTAGAAGGGTACGATGCTAAAAGTTTCCAAATACAACTTTACTCCCTGTTCTGCTGCCAGGACAACAACCTCTCCCTCAACGTCAGCAACACAAAGGAAAGGAGGGCCGAGCAAGCCCCCAATCACATCGACGAGGCTGTAGTGGAGCGGGTCAAGAGATTTAAGTTCCTCGGTGTCCACATCACTAAGAACATCACTAAGAACTATCATGGTCCAAACACACCAACGGGTCGTGAAGAAGTCTCTTCCCTCAAGATCTGGCATGGGCCCTCAGTTCCTCAAAAGGTTATACAGCTGCACCATTGAGAGCATCTTGACTGGCTGCATCACCGCTTGGTATGGAAACTACTTGGCATCCAACCGTAAGGCGCTACATAGGGTAGTGCGTATGGCCCATCACTTGGGCTGACCTCTCTGCCATCCAGGGACCTCTATACCAGGCGATGACAGAAGAGAGCCCTAAAAATTGACAAAGACTTCAGGCACCTAAGTCATAGACTGTTCTCTCTGCTACCGCACAGCAAGCGATACCGGAGTGCCAAATCTGGGACCAAAAGACTCCTGAACAGCTTCTACTCCCAAGCCATAAGACTGCAGAACACTTAATCAAATGGCCACCCAGACTATTTGCATTGACTCTGTTGCACCGGCTCTATGCACACTCACTGGAACCACACACTCACACATTCTACACTGACACTCCAACACACACTCACACATTCTACACTGACACTCCAACACACACTCACACATTCTACACTGACACTCCAACACACACTCACACATTCTACACTGACACTCCAACACACACTCACACATTCTACACTGATACTCCAACACACTCTCACACATTCTACACTGACACTCCAACACACACTTAAACACACACACACACTACATTCTACACTGACACTCCAACACACACTCACACATTCTACACTGATACTCCAACACACACTCACACATTCTACACTGACACTCCAACACACACTCACACATTCTACACTGACACTCCAACACACACTCACACATTCTACACTGATACTCCAACACACTCTCACACATTCTACACTGACACTCCAACACACACTTAAACACACACACACACTACATTCTACACTGACACTCCAACACACACTCACACATTCTACACTGATACTCCAACACACACTCACACATTCTACACTGACACTCCAACACACACTTAAACACACACACACACTACATACTACACTGACACTCCAACACACACTTAAACACACACACACACTACATACTACACTGACACTCCAACACACTTAAACACATAGGTTCACAAACACAAAACACACACGCATGCATATTGACGCCACACACACACAAACTCACACATACACACTTTCCCACTCTTCACATAGGCTGCCGTTGCTCTGTTTATTACCTACCTAAATGTACATATTATCTCAATTACCTCGTACCCCGGCACATTGACTCGGTACCAGTAGTCCTTGTATATAGCCTCGTTATTGCTATTTTATTGTGTTACTATTTCCTTTTTTATTTTGTATGAATTGTTCTAACTTTTTAACTCTGTATTTTTGGGAATGAGCTCGTAAGTATTTCACCCTAAAGTCTACTCCTGTTGTATTCTACGCATGTGACAAATAAAAATGTATTTGATTTAAATTATGGTGTCCAACATGCTATAAGCAGGCGGCCGCCACACACACACACACACACACACACACACACACACACACACACACACACACACACACACACAACACACACACACACACACACACACACACATACACACAGAGGCAAGGGGCATTTTGTGTTGTGTACGCTGAAAGTCAAACACGTCATTTTCAGTGACAACCCCTTAAATGTGTTTATTGAATGAGCCAACTTGTACATCAGAGTTGTATCACAAAATGATCTCAATGTTGTGGTCTTTAGTCTTACTTTCACCATCTAAAAAATGTACATGTCTGCCTACTGGATTAAAAAAAAACATGTTTTATTTAATTTGATTAAGAATTGATTGAAGTGTTATTTTTCAAACAAGTGTTATTGTTTCTTGTAATACCATGAAGGGGAAAGGCTCTGTAAAACTGGTTTATGTTTGGGTCTGGGTTCTGACAGGGCCGTTCGGTGTGGGGTTTCCAGACCTCCAGCACACACATCAAGAGAAAAAGAACAGGGGACTTTCATGGTAAACAGTCTGCAGGTCTGCCCAATTTTCAAGGCGATTTGCAAACGTGAGAAACGGTGGACTGTAAATGATTGTAGTCCTCTTCACTCTGCTGATAATAATTCTGTTCCACTGGGGGTGAAAGTGATACAAATGGTGGAAAAAACATAATTACAAACCACGCATTCTACCTACTTTACCACAAACCACGCATTCTACCTTCTTTACCACAAACCACACATTCTACCTACTTTACCACAAACCACACATTCTACCTACTTTACCACAAACCACACATTCTACCTGCTTTACCACAAACCACACATTCTACCTTCTTTACCCCAAACCACACATTCTACCTTCTTTACCACAAACCACACATTCTACCTGCTTTACCACAAACCACACATTCTACCTACTTTACCACAAACCACACATTCTACCTTCTTTACCCTAAACCACACATTCTACCTACTTTACCACAAACCACACATTCTACCTTCTTTACCACAAACCACACATTCTACCAACTTTACCCAGACTACACATTCTACCTTCTTTACCACAAACCACACATTCTACCTTCTTTACCCCAAACCACACATTCTACCTACTTTACCCTAAACCACACATTCTACCTACTTTACCACAAACCAAACATTCTACCTTCTTTACCACAAACCACACATTCTACCAACTTTACCCAGACCACACATTCTACCTTCTTTACCACAAACCACACATTCTACCTTCTTTACCACAAACCACACATTCTACTTACTTTACCACAAACCACACATTCTACCTACTTTACCCCAAACCACACATTCTACCTACTTTACCCCAAACCACACATTCTATCAACTTTACCACAAACCACACATTCTACCTACTTTACCCCAAACCACGCATTCTACCTACTTTACCACAAACCACGCATTCTACCTTCTTTACCCCAAACCACGCATTCTACCTACTTTACCACAAACCACGCATTCTACCTTCTTTACCCCAAACCACACATTCTACCTACTTTACCACAAACCACACATTCTACCTTCTGTACCCCAAACCACACATTCTACCTTCTTTACCACAAACCACACATTCTACCTTCTTTACCCCAAACCACGCATTCTACCTTCTTTACCCCAAACCACACATTCTACCTTCTTTACCCCAAACCACACATTCTACCTACTTTACCACAAACCACACATTCTACCTTCTTTACCCCAAACCACACATTCTAACTACTTTTCCCCAAACCACACATTCAACCTTCTTTACCCCAAACCACACATTCTACCTTCTTTACCCCAAACCACACATTCTATCAACTTTACCACAAACCACACATTCTACCTTCTTTACCCCAAACCACGCATTCTACCTTCTTTACCCCGAACCACACATTCTACCTACTTTACCACAAACCACACATTCTACCTTCTTTACCCCAAACCACACATTCTACCTACTTTACCACAAACCACACATTCTACCTTCTTTACCCTAAACCACACATTCTACCTTCTTTACCCCAAACCACACATTCTATCTACTTTACCACAAACCACACATACTACCTTCTTTACCCCAAACCACGCATTCTACCTACTTTACCACAAACCACACATTCTACCTTCTTTACCCCAAACCACGCATTCTACCTTCTTTACCCCAAACCACACATTCTACCTACTTTACCACAAACCACACATTCTACCTTCTTGACCCCAAACCACACATTCTACCTACTTTACCACAAACCACACATTCTAACTTCTTTACCCCAAACCACACATTCTACCTTCTTTACCCCAAACCACACATTCTCCCTTCTTTACCCTAAACCACACATTCTACCTTCTTTACCACAAACAGCACATTCTACCTTCTTTACCCCAAACCACACATTCTACCTTCTTTACCCCAAACCACACATTCTATCAACTTTACCACAAACCACACATTCTACCTACTTTACCCCAAACCACGCATTCTACCTACTTTACCACAAACCACGCATTCTACCTTCTTTACCCCAAACCACGCATTCTACCTACTTTACCCCAAACCACGCATTCTACCTTCTTTACCACAAACCACACATTCTACCTACTTTACCACAAACCACACATTCTACCTTCTTTACCCCAAACCACACATTCTACCTACTTTACCACAAACCACACATTCTACCTTCTTTACCCAAAACCACACATTCTACCTACTTTACCACAAACCACACATTCTACCTTCTTTACCCAAAACCACACATTCTACCTTCTTTACCCTAAACCACACATTCTACCTACTTTACCACAAACCACACATTCTACCTTCTTTACCACAAACCACACATTCTACCAACTTTACCCAGACCACACATTCTACCTTCTTTACCACAAACCACACATTCTACCTTCTTTACCCCAAACCACACATTCTACCTACTTTACCCTAAACCACACATTCTACCTACTTTACCACAAACCACACATTCTACCTTCTTTACCACAAACCACACATTCTACCAACTTTACCCAGACCACACATTCTACCTTCTTTACCACAAACCACACATTCTACCTTCTTTACCACAAACCACACATTCTACCTTCTTTACCACAAACCACACATTCTACCTTCTTTACCACAAACCACACATTCCACCTTCTTTACCCCAAACCACACATTCTACCTACTTTACCCTAAACCACACATTCTACCTACTTTACCACAAACCACACATTCTACCTTCTTTACCACAAACCACACATTCTACCAACTTTACCCAGACCACACATTCTACCTTCTTTACCACAAACCACACATTCTACCTTCTTTACCACAAACCACACATTCTACCTACTTTACCACAAACCACACATTCTACCTACTTTACCCCAAACCACACATTCTACCTACTTTACCCCAAACCACACATTCTATCAACTTTACCACAAACCACACATTCTACCTACTTTACCCCAAACCACGCATTCAACCTACTTTACCACAAACCACGCATTCTACCTTCTTTACCCCAAACCACGCATTCTACCTACTTTACCACAAACCACGCATTCTACCTTCTTTACCCCAAACCACACATTCTACCTACTTTACCACAAACCACACATTCTACCTTCTTTACCCCAAACCACACATTCTACCTTCTTTACCACAAACCACACATTCTACCTTCTTTACCCCAAACCACGCATTCTACCTTCTTTACCCCAAACCACGAATTCTACCTTCTTTACCCCAAACCACACATTCTACCTTCTTTACCCCAAACCACACATTCTACCTACTTTACCACAAACCACACATTCTACCTTCTTTACCCCAAACCACACATTCTACCTACTTTTCCCCAAACCACACATTCAACCTTCTTTACCCCAAACCACACATTCTACCTTCTTGACCCCAAACCACACATTCTACCTACTTTACCACAAACCACACATTCTAACTTCTTTACCCCAAACCACACATTCTACCTTCTTTACCCCAAACCACACATTCTCCCTTCTTTACCCTAAACCACACATTCTACCTTCTTTACCACAAACAGCACATTCTACCTTCTTTACCCCAAACCACACATTCTACCTTCTTTACCCCAAACCACACATTCTATCAACTTTACCACAAACCACACATTCTACCTACTTTACCCCAAACCACGCATTCTACCTACTTTACCACAAACCACGCATTCTACCTTCTTTACCCCAAACCACGCATTCTACCTACTTTACCCCAAACCACGCATTCTACCTTCTTTACCACAAACCACACATTCTACCTACTTTACCACAAACCACACATTCTACCTTCTTTACCCCAAACCACACATTCTACCTACTTTACCACAAACCACACATTCTACCTTCTTTACCCAAAACCACACATTCTACCTACTTTACCACAAACCACACATTCTACCTTCTTTACCCAAAACCACACATTCTACCTTCTTTACCCTAAACCACACATTCTACCTACTTTACCACAAACCACACATTCTACCTTCTTTACCACAAACCACACATTCTACCAACTTTACCCAGACCACACATTCTACCTTCTTTACCACAAACCACACATTCTACCTTCTTTACCCCAAACCACACATTCTACCTACTTTACCCTAAACCACACATTCTACCTACTTTACCACAAACCACACATTCTACCTTCTTTACCACAAACCACACATTCTACCAACTTTACCCAGACCACACATTCTACCTTCTTTACCACAAACCACACATTCTACCTTCTTTACCACAAACCACACATTCTACCTTCTTTACCACAAACCACACATTCTACCTTCTTTACCACAAACCACACATTCCACCTTCTTTACCCCAAACCACACATTCTACCTACTTTACCCTAAACCACACATTCTACCTACTTTACCACAAACCACACATTCTACCTTCTTTACCACAAACCACACATTCTACCAACTTTACCCAGACCACACATTCTACCTTCTTTACCACAAACCACACATTCTACCTTCTTTACCACAAACCACACATTCTACCTACTTTACCACAAACCACACATTCTACCTACTTTACCCCAAACCACACATTCTACCTACTTTACCCCAAACCACACATTCTATCAACTTTACCACAAACCACACATTCTACCTACTTTACCCCAAACCACGCATTCAACCTACTTTACCACAAACCACGCATTCTACCTTCTTTACCCCAAACCACGCATTCTACCTACTTTACCACAAACCACGCATTCTACCTTCTTTACCCCAAACCACACATTCTACCTACTTTACCACAAACCACACATTCTACCTTCTTTACCCCAAACCACACATTCTACCTTCTTTACCACAAACCACACATTCTACCTTCTTTACCCCAAACCACGCATTCTACCTTCTTTACCCCAAACCACGAATTCTACCTTCTTTACCCCAAACCACACATTCTACCTTCTTTACCCCAAACCACACATTCTACCTACTTTACCACAAACCACACATTCTACCTTCTTTACCCCAAACCACACATTCTACCTACTTTTCCCCAAACCACACATTCAACCTTCTTTACCCCAAACCACACATTCTACCTTCTTTACCCCAAACCACACATTCTATCAACTTTACCACAAACCACACATTCTACCTTCTTTACCCCAAACCACGCATTCTACCTTCTTTACCCCGAACCACACATTCTACCTACTTTACCACAAACCACACATTCTACCTTCTTTACCCCAAACCACAAATTCTACCTACTTTACCACAAACCACACATTCTACCTTCTTTACCCCAAACCACACATTCTACCTTCTTTACCCCAAACCACACATTCTACCTACTTTACCACAAACCACACATTTTAACTACCTTCTTTACCCCAAACCACGCATTCTACCTACTTTACCACAAACCACACATTCTACCTTCTTTACCACAAACCACACATTCTACCTACTTTACCACAAACCACACATTCTACCTACTTTACCCAGACCACACATTCTACCTTCTTTACCACAAACCACACATTCTACCTTCTTTACCCCAAACCACACATTCTACCTTCTTTACCACAAACCACACATTCAACCTACTTTAACCGAAACCACACATTCACCTACTTTAACCCAAACCACACATTCTACCTACTTTACCCTAAACCACACATTCTACCTACTTTACCACAAACCACACATTCTACCTTCTTTACCACAAACCACACATTCTACCAACTTTACCCAGACCACACATTCTACCTTCTTTACCACAAACCACACATTCTACCTTCTTTACCCCAAACCACACATTCTACCTACTTTACCCTAAACCACACATTCTACCTACTTTACCACAAACCACACATTCTACCTTCTTTACCACAAACCACACATTCTACCAACTTTACCCAGACCACACATTCTACCTTCTTTACCACAAACCACACATTCTACCTTCTTTACCACAAACCACACATTCTACCTACTTTACCACAAACCACACATTCTACCTACTTTACCCCAAACCACACATTCTACCTACTTTACCCCAAACCACACATTCTATCAACTTTACCACAAACCACACATTCTACCTACTTTACCCTAAACCACGCATTCTACCTACTTTACCACAAACCACGCATTCTACCTTCTTTACCCCAAACCACGCATTCTACCTACTTTACCACAAACCACGCATTCTACCTTCTTTACCCCAAACCACACATTCTACCTACTTTACCACAAACCACACATTCTACCTTCTTTACCCCAAACCACACATTCTACCTTCTTTACCACAAACCACACATTCTACCTTCTTTACCCCAAACCACGCATTCTACCTTCTTTACCCCAAACCACACATTCTACCAACTTTACCCAGACCACACATTCTACCTTCTTTACCACAAACCACACATTCTACCTTCTTTACCCCAAACCACACATTCTACCTACTTTACCCTAAACCACACATTCTACCTACTTTACCACAAACCAGATAGTACAGATAGTAACGTTAGTATAAACCCCCTCGCACGGTCCCCGCAGCCGGACATCTTTCTCATGGCTTCTGGAGGGAAACGCTGTAGGAATGCTCAACCGGTGTCGCTTATTCAGCCGACAGAAACTTTCAACCGGTTCTCCCCATTAAGCGAGTCGGAGTCGGAGGCCGAGACTTCTCTGGTCTCTACTCCTCCCGTTGTGGGGTCTGAGACGCCGACGGCTCCCACCATTAGCTCTGACAAATTGAAAACCCTAGTCATTGGCGACTCCATTACCCGCAGTATTAGACTTAAAACTAATCATCCAGCGATCATACACTGTTTACCAGGGGGCAGGGCTACCGACGTTAAGGCTAATCTAAAGACGGTGCTGGCTAAAGCTAAAACTGGCGAGTGTAGAGAGTATAGAGATATTGTTATCCACGTCGGCACCAACGATGTTAGGATGAAACAGTCAGAGGTCACCAAGCGCAACATAGCTTCAGCGTGTAAATCAGCTAGAAAGATGTGTCGGCATCGATTAATTGTCTCTGGCCCCCTCCCAGTTAGGGGGAGTGATGAGCTCTACAGCAGAGTCTCACAACTCAATCGCTGGTTGAAAACTGTTTTCTGCCCCTCCCAAAAGATAGAATTTGTAGATAATTGGCCCTCTTTCTGGGACTCACCCACAAACAGGACCAAGCCTGGCCTGTTGAGGAGTGACGGACTCCATCCTAGCTGGAGGGGTGCTCTCATCTTATCTACGAACATAGACAGGGCTCTAACTCCTCTAGCTCCACAATGAAATAGGGTGCAGGCCAGGCAGCAGGCTGTTAGCCAGCCTGCCAGCTTAGTGGAGTCTGCCACTAGCACAGTCAGTGTAGTCAGCTCAGCTTCCCCCATTGAGACCGTGTCTGTGCCTCGATCTAGGTTGGGCAAAATTAAAAATGGCGGTGTTCGCTTTAGCAATCTCACTAGTATAAAGACCTCCTCCATTCCTGCCATTATTGAAAGAGATTGTGATACCTCACATCTCAAAATTGGGTTACTTAATGTTAGATCCCTCACTTCCAAGGCAGTTATAGTCAATGAACTAATCACTGATAATAATCTTGATGTGATTGGCCTGACTGAAACATGGCTTAAGCCTGATGAATTTACTGTGTTAAATGAGGCCTCACCCCCAGGTTACATTAGTGACCATACCCCCCGTGCATCCGGCAAAGGCGGAGGTGTTGCTAACATTTACGATAGCAAATTTCAATTTACAAAAAAAAAAACAACAATGACGTTTTCGTCTTTTGAGCTTCTAGTCATGAAATCTATGCAGCCTACTCACTCACTTTTTATAGCTACTGTTTATAGGCCTCCTGGGCCATATGCAGTGTTCCTCACTGAGTTCCCTGAATTCCTATCGGATCTTGTAGTCATAGCAGATAATATTCTAATTTTTGGTGACTTTAACATTCACATGGAAAAGTCCACAGACCCACTCCAAAAGGCTTTCGGAGCCATCATCGACTCAGTGGGTTTTGTCCAACATGTCTCTGGACCTACTCACTGCCACAGTCATACTCTGGACCTAGTTTTGTCCCATGGAATAAATGTTGTGGATCTAAATGTTTTTCCTCATAATCCTGGACTATCGGACCACCATTTTATTACGTTTGCAATTGCAACAAATAATCTGCTCAGACCCCAACCAAGGAGCATTAAAAGTCGTGCTATAAATTCTCAGACAACCCAAAGATTCCTTGATGCCCTTCCAGACTGCCTCTGCCTACCCAAGGACGTCAGAGGACAAAAATCAGTTAACCACCTAACCGAGGAACTCAATTTAACCTTGCGCAATACCCTAGATGCAGTTGCACCCCTAAAAACTAAAAACATCTGTCATAAGAAACTAGCTCCCTGGTATACAGAAAATACACGAGCTCTGAAGCAAGCTTCCAGAAAATTGGAACGGAAATGGCGCCACACCAAACTGGAAGTCTTCCGACTAGCTTGGAAAGACAGTACCGTGCAGTATCGAAGAGCCCTTACTGCTGCTCGATCATCCTATTTTTCCAACTTAATTGAGGAAAATAAGAACAATCCGAAATTTCTTTTTGATACTGTCGCAAAGCTAACTAAAAAGCAGCCTTCGCAAATGGAGGATGGCTTTCACTTCAGCAGTAATAAATTTATGAACTTCTTTGAGGAAAAGATCATGATCATTAGAAAGCAAATTACAGACTCCTCTTTAAATCTGGGTATTCCTCCAAAGCTCCATTGTCCTGAGTCTGCACAACTCTGCCAGGACCTAGGATCAAGGGAGATACTAAAGTGTTTTAGTACTATATCTCTTGACGCAATGATGAAAATAATCATGGCCTCCAAACCCTCAAGCTGCATACTGGACCCTATTCCAACTAAACTACTGAAAGAGCTGCTTCCTGTGCTTGGCCCTCCTATGTTGAACATAATAAACGGCTCTCTATCCACCGGATGTGTACCAAGCTCACTAAAAGTGGCAGTAATAAAGCCTCTCTTGAAAAAGCCGAATCTTGATCCAGAAATTATAAAAAACTATCGGCCTATATCGAATCTTCCATTCCTCTCCAAAATTTTAGAAAAAGCTGTTGCACAGCAACTGACTGCCTTCCTGAAGACAAACAATGTATACGAAACGCTTCAGTCTGGTTTTAGACCCCATCATAGCACTGAGACTGCACTTGTGAAGGTGGTAAATGACCTTTTAATGACGTCAGACCGAGGCTCTGCATCTGTCCTCGTGCTCCTAGATCTTAGTGCCGCTTTTGATACCATCGATCACCACATTCTTTTGGAGAGATTGGAAACCCAAATTGGTCTACATGGACAAGTTCTGGCCTGGTTTAGATCTTATCTGTCGGAAAGATATCAGTTTGTCTCTGTGAATGGTTTGTCCTCTGACAAATCAATTGTAAATTTCGGTGTTCCTCAAGGTTCCGTTTTAGGACCACTATTGTTTTCACTATATATTTTACCTCTTGGGGATGTCATTCGAAAACATAATGTTAAATTTCACTGCTATGCAGACGACACACAGCTGTACATTTCAATGAAACATGGTGAAGCCCCAAAATTGCCCTCGCTAGAAGCCTGTGTTTCAGACATAAAGAAGTGGATGGCTGCAAACTTTCTACTTTTAAACTCGGACAAAACAGAGATGCTTGTTCTAGGTCCCAAGAAACAAAGAGATCTTCTGTTGAATCTGACAATTAATCTGGATGGTTGTACAGTCGTCTCAAATAAAACTGTGAAGGACCTCGGCGTTACTCTGGACCCTGATCTCTCTTTTGAAGAACATATCAAGACTGTTTCAAGGACAGCTTTTTTCCATCTACGTAACATTGCAAAAATCAGAAATTTTCTGTCCAAAAATGACGCAGAAAAATTAATCCATGCTTTTGTTACTTCTAGGCTGGACTACTGCAATGCTCTACTTTCCGGCTACCCGGATAAAGCACTAAATAAACTTCAGTTAGTGCTAAATACGGCTGCTAGAATCCTGACTAGAACCAAAAAATTTGATCATATTACTCCAGTGTTAGCCTCCCTACACTGGCTTCCTGTTAAGGCAAGGGCTGATTTCAAGGTTTTACTGCTAACCTACAAAGCATTACATGGGCTTGCTCCTACCTATCTTTCCGATTTGGTCCTGCCGTACATACCTACACGTACGCTACGGTCACAAGACGCAGGCCTCCTAATTGTCCCTAGAATTTCTAAGCAAACGGCTGGAGGTAGGGCTTTCTCCTATAGAGCTCCATTTTTATGGAATGGTCTGCCTACCAATGTGAGAGACGCAGACTCAGTCTCAACCTTTAAGTCTTTACTGAAGACTTATCTCTTCAGTAGGTCCTATGATTAAGTATAGTCTGGCCCAGGAGTGTGAAGGTGAACGGAAAGGCTGGAGCAACGAACCGCCCTTGCTGTCTCTGCCTTGCCGGTTCCCCTCTTTCCACTGGGATTCTCTGCCTCTAACCCTTTTACAGAGGCTGAGTCACTGGCCTACTGGTGTTCTTCCATGCCGTCCATGGGAGGGGTGCGTCACTTGAGTGGGTTGAGTCACTGACGTGGTCTTCCTGTCTGGGTTGGCGCCCCCCCCCCCCCCCCTTGGGTTGTGCCATGGCGGAGATCGTTGTGGGCTATACTCGGCCTTGTCTTAGGACGGTAAGTTGGTGGTTGGAGACATCCCTCTAGTGGTGTGGGGGCTGTGCTTTGGCAAAGTGGGTGGGGTTATATCCTGCCTGTTTGGCCCTGTCCGGGGGTATCATCGGATGGGGCCACAGTGTCTTCTGATCCCTCCTGTCTCAGCCTCCAGTATTTATGCTGCAGTAGTTTATGTGTCGGGGGGCTAGGGTCAGTCTGTTACATCTGGAGTATTTCTCTTGTCTTATCCGGTGTCCTGTGTGTATTTAAATATGCTCTCTCTAATTCTCTCTTTCTCTCTTTCTGTCTTTCTCTCGGAGGACCTGAGCCCTAGGACCATGCCTCAGGACTACCTGGTATGATGACTCCTTGCTGTCCCCAGTCCACCTGGCCGTGCTGCTGCTCCAGTTTCAACTGTTCTGCCTGCGGCTATGGAACCCTGACCTGTTCACCGGACGTGCTTGTTGCACCCTCGACAACTACTATGATTATTATTATTTGACCATGCTGGTCATTTATGAACATTTTAACATTTTGACCATGTTCTGTTATAATATCCACCCTGCACAGCCAGAAGAGGACTGGCCACCCCTCATAGCCTGGTTCCTCTCTAGGTTTCTTCCTAGGTTTTTGGCCTTTCTAGGGAGTTTTTCCTAGGGAGTTTTTCCTAGCCACCGTGCTTCTTTCACATGCTTTGCTTGCTGTTTGGGGTTTTAGGCTGGGTTTCTGTACAGCACTTTGAGAATATCAGCTGATGTACGAAGGGCTATATAAAAATAAATTTGATTTGATTTGATTTGAAACCACACATTCTACCTTCTTTACCACAAACCACACATTCTACCAACTTTACCCAGACCACACATTCTACCTTCTTTACCACAAACCACACATTCTACCTTCTTTACCACAAACCACACATTCTACCTACTTTACCACAAACCACACATTCTACCTACTTTACCCCAAACCACACATTCTACCTACTTTACCCCAAACCACACATTCTATCAACTTTACCACAAACCACACATTCTACCTACTTTACCCTAAACCACGCATTCTACCGACTTTACCACAAACCACGCATTCTACGTTCTTTACCCCAAACCACGCATTCTACCTACTTTACCACAAACCACGCATTCTACCTTCTTTACCCCAAACCACACATTCTACCTTCTTTACCACAAACCACACATTCTACCTTCTTTACCCCAAACCACGCATTCTACCTTCTTTACCCCAAACCACACATTCTACCAACTTTACCCAGACCACACATTCTACCTTCTTTACCACAAACCACACATTCTACCTTCTTTACCACAAACCACACATTCTACCTTCTTTACCACAAACCACACATTCTACCTTCTTTACCACAAACCACACATTCTACCTTCTTTACCCCAAACCACACATTCTACCAACTTTACCCAGACCACACATTCTACCTTCTTTACCACAAACCACACATTCTACCTTCTTTACCCCAAACCACACATTCTACCTACTTTACCCTAAACCACACATTCTACCTACTTTACCACAAACCACACATTCTACCTTCTTTACCACAAACCACACATTCTACCAACTTTACCCAGACCACACATTCTACCTTCTTTACCACAAACCACACATTCTACCTTCTTTACCACAAACCACACATTCTACCTACTTTACCACAAACCACACATTCTACCTACTTTACCCCAAACCACACATTCTACCTACTTTACCCCAAACCACACATTCTATCAACTTTACCACAAACCACACATTCTACCTACTTTACCCTAAACCACGCATTCTACCTACTTTACCACAAACCACGCATTCTACCTTCTTTACCCCAAACCACGCATTCTACCTACTTTACCACAAACCACGCATTCTACCTTCTTTACCCCAAACCACACATTCTACCTACTTTACCACAAACCACACATTCTACCTTCTTTACCCCAAACCACACATTCTACCTTCTTTACCACAAACCACACATTCTACCTTCTTTACCCCAAACCACGCATTCTACCTTCTTTACCCCAAACCACACATTCTACCAACTTTACCCAGACCACACATTCTACCTTCTTTACCACAAACCACACATTCTACCTTCTTTACCACAAACCACACATTCTACCTTCTTTACCACAAACCACACATTCTACCTTCTTTACCACAAACCACACATTCTACCTTCTTTACCACAAACCACACATTCTACCTTCTTTACCCCAAACCACACATTCTACCTTCTTTACCCCAAACCACACATTCTACCTACTTTACCACAAACCACACATTCTACCTACTTTACCACAAACCACACATTCTACCTTCTTTACCCTAAACCACACATTCTACCTACTTTACCACAAACCACACATTCTACCTTCTTTACCACAAACCACACATTCTACCTACTTTACCACAAACTTCACATTCTACCTTCTTTACCCTAAACCACACATTCTACCTACTTTACCACAAACCACACATTCTACCTTCTTTACCACAAACCACACATTCTACCAACTTTACCCAGACCACACATTCTACCTTCTTTACCACAAACCACACATTCTACCTTCTTTACCCCAAACCACACATTCTACCTACTTTACCCTAAACCACACATTCTACCTACTTTACCACAAACCACACATTCTACCTTCTTTACCACAAACCACACATTCTACCAACTTTACCCAGACCACACATTCTACCTTCTTTACCACAAACCACACATTCTACCTTCTTTACCACAAACCACACATTCTACCTACTTTACCACAAACCACACATTCTACCTACTTTACCCCAAACCACACATTCTACCTACTTTACCCCAAACCACACATTCTATCAACTTTACCACAAACCACACATTCTACCTACTTTACCCCAAACCACGCATTCTACCTACTTTACCACAAACCACGCATTCTACCTTCTTTACCCCAAACCACGCATTCTACCTACTTTACCACAAACCACGCATTCTACCTTCTTTACCCCAAACCACACATTCTACCTACTTTACCACAAACCACACATTCTACCTTCTTTACCCCAAACCACACATTCTACCTTCTTTACCACAAACCACACATTCTACCTTCTTTACCCCAAACCACGCATTCTACCTTCTTTACCCCAAACCACACATTCTACCTTCTTTACCCCAAACCACACATTCTACCTACTTTACCACAAACCACACATTCTACCTTCTTTACCCCAAACCACGCATTCTACCTTCTTTACCCCGAACCACACATTCTACCTACTTTACCACAAACCACACATTCTACCTTCTTTACCCCAAACCACAAATTCTACCTACTTTACCACAAACCACACATTCTACCTTCTTTACCCCAAACCACACATTCTACCTTCTTTACCCCAAACCACACATTCTACCTACTTTACCACAAACCACACATTTTAACTACCTTCTTTACCCCAAACCACGCATTCTACCTACTTTACCACAAACCACACATTCTACCTTCTTTACCACAAACCACACATTCTACCTACTTTACCACAAACCACACATTCTACCTTCTTTACCCCAAACCACGCATTCTACCTACTTTACCACAAACCACGCATTCTACCTTCTTTACCCCAAACCACACATTCTACCTACTTTACCACAAACCACACATTCTACCTTCTTTACCACAAACCACACATTCTACCTTCTTTACCCCAAACCACACATTCTACCTTCTTTACCACAAACCACACATTCAACCTACTTTAACCGAAACCACACATTCACCTACTTTAACCCAAACCACACATTCTACCTACTTTTCCCCAAACCACACATTCAACCTTCTTTACCCCAAACCACACATTCTACCTTCTTTACCCCAAACCGCACATTCTATCAACTTTACCACAAACCACACATTCTACCTTCTTTACCCCAAACCACGCATTCTACCTTCTTTACCCCGAACCACACATTCTACCTACTTTACCACAAACCACACATTCTACCTTCTTTACCCCAAACCACACATTCTACCTTCTTTACCCCAAACCACACATTCTACCTACTTTACCACAAACCACACATTCTACCTTCTTTACCCCAAACCACACATTCTACCTACTTTTCCCCAAACCACACATTCAACCTTCTTTACCCCAAACCACACATTCTACCTTCTTTACCCCAAACCGCACATTCTATCAACTTTACCACAAACCACACATTCTACCTTCTTTACCCCAAACCACGCATTCTACCTTCTTTACCCCAAACCACACATTCTACCTACTTTACCACAAACCACACATTCTACCTTCTTTACCCCAAACCACAAATTCTACCTACTTTACCACAAACCACACATTCTACCTTCTTTACCCCAAACCACACATTCTACCTTCTTTACCCCAAACCACACATTCTACCTACTTTACCACAAACCACACATTTTAACTACCTTCTTTACCCCAAACCACGCATTCTACCTACTTTACCACAAACCACACATTCTACCTTCTTTACCACAAACCACACATTCTACCTACTTTACCACAAACCACACATTCTACCTACTTTACCCAGACCACACATTCTACCTTCTTTACCACAAACCACACATTCTACCTTCTTTACCCCAAACCACACATTCTACCTTCTTTACCACAAACCACACATTCAACCTACTTTAACCGAAACCACACATTCAACTACTTTAACCCAAACCACACATTCTACCTACTTTACGCTAAACCACACATTCTACCTACTTTACCACAAACCACACATTCTACCTTCTTTACAACAAACCACACATTCTACCAACTTTACCCAGACCACACATTCTACCTTCTTTACCACAAACCACACATTCTACCTTCTTTACCCCAAACCACACATTCTACCTACTTTACCATAAACCACACATTCTACCTACTTTACCACAAACCACACATTCTACCTTCTTTACCACAAACCACACATTCTACCAACTTTACCCAGACCACACATTCTACCTTCTTTACCACAAACCACACATTCTACCTTCTTTACCACAAACCACACATTCTACCTACTTTACCACAAACCACACATTCTACCTACTTTACCCCAAACCACACATTCTACCTACTTTACCACAAACCACGCATTCTACCTTCTTTACCCCAAACCACACATTTACCTACTTTACCACAAACCACACATTCTACCTTCTTTACCCCAAACCACACATTCTACCTTCTTTACCCCAAACCGCACATTCTATCAACTTTAACACAAACCACACATTGTACCTTCTTTACCCCAAACCACGCATTCTACCTTCTTTACCCCGAACCACACATTCTACCTACTTTACCACAAACCACACATTCTACCTTCTTTACCCCAAACCACACATTCTACCTACTTTACCACAAACCACACATTCTACCTTCTTTACCCCAAACCACACATTCTACCTTCTTTACCCCAAACCACACATTCTACCTACTTTACCACAAACCACACATTTTAACTACCTTCTTTACCCCAAACCACGCATTCTACCTACTTTACCACAAACCACACATTCTACCTTCTTTACCACAAACCACACATTCTACCTACTTTACCCCAAACCACACATTCTACCTACTTTACCACAAACCACACATTGTACCTTCTTTACCCCAAACCACACATTCTATCAACTTTACCACAAACCACACATTCTACCTTCTTTACCCCAAACCACGCATTCTACCTTCCTTACCCCGAACCACACATTCTACCTACTTTACCACAAACCACACATTCTACCTTCTTTACCCCAAACCACACATTCTACCTTCTTTACCCCAAACCACACATTCTACCTACTTTACCACAAACCACACATTCTACCTTCTTTACCCCAAACCACACATTCTACCTACTTTTCCCCAAACCACACATTCTACCTTCTTTACCCCAAACCGCACATTCTATCAACTTTACCACAAACCACACATTCTACCTTCTTTACCCCAAACCACGCATTCTACCTTCTTTACCCCGAACCACACATTCTACCTACTTTACCACAAACCACACATTCTACCTTCTTTACCCCAAACCACAAATTCTACCTACTTTACCACAAACCACACATTCTACCTTCTTTACCCCAAACCACACATTCTACCTTCTTTACCCCAAACCACACATTCTACCTACTTTACCACAAACCACACATTCTACCTACTTTACCACAAACCACACATTCTACCTTCTTTACCCTAAACCACACATTCTACCTACTTTACGACAAACCACACATTCTACCTTCTTTACCACAAACCACACATTCTACCAACTTTACCCAGACCACACATTCTACCTTCTTTACCCCAAACCACACATTCTACCTTCATTACCACAAACCACACATTCTACCTACTTTACCACAAACCACACATTCTACCTACTTTACCACAAACCACACATTCTACCTTCTTTACCCTAAACCACACATTCTACCTACTTTACCACAAACCACACATTCTACCTTCTTTACCACAAACCACACATTCTACCAACTTTACCCAGACCACACATTTTACCTTCTTTACCACAAACCACACATTCTACCTTCTTTACCCCAAACCACACATTCTACCTACTTTACCACAAACCACACATTCTACCTACTTTACCCCAAACCACACATTCAACCTACTTTACCCCAAACCACACATTCTATCAACTTTACCACAAACCACACATTCTACCTACTTTACCCCAAACCACGCATTCTACCTACTTTACCACAAACCACGCATTCTACCTTCTTTACCCCAAACCACGCATTCAACCTACTTTACCACAAACCACGCATTCTACCTTCTTTACCCCAAACCACACATTCTACCTACTTTACCACAAACCACACATTCTACCTTCTTTACCCCAAACCACACATTCTACCTTCTTTACCACAAACCACACATTCTACCAACTTTACCCAGACCACACATTCTACCTTCTTTACCCCAAACCACACATTCTACCTTCATTACCACAAACCACACATTCTACCTACTTTACCACAAACCACACATTCTACCTACTTTACCACAAACCACACATTCTACCTTCTTTACCCTAAACCACACATTCTACCTACTTTACCACAAACCACACATTCTACCTTCTTTACCACAAACCACACATTCTACCAACTTTACCCAGACCACACATTTTACCTTCTTTACCACAAACCACACATTCTACCTTCTTTACCCCAAACCACACATTCTACCTACTTTACCACAAACCACACATTCTACCTACTTTACCCCAAACCACACATTCAACCTACTTTACCCCAAACCACACATTCTATCAACTTTACCACAAACCACACATTCTACCTACTTTACCCCAAACCACGCATTCTACCTACTTTACCACAAACCACGCATTCTACCTTCTTTACCCCAAACCACGCATTCAACCTACTTTACCACAAACCACGCATTCTACCTTCTTTACCCCAAACCACACATTCTACCTACTTTACCACAAACCACACATTCTACCTTCTTTACCCCAAACCACACATTCTACCTTCTTTACCACAAACCACACATTCTACCTTCTTTACCCCAAACCACGCATTCTACCTTCTTTACCCCAAACCACACATTCTACCTTCTTTACCCCAAACCACACATTCTACCTACTTTACCCCAAACCACAAATTCTACCTACTTTACCACAAACCACACATTCTACCTTCTTTACCCCAAACCACACATTCTACCTTCTTTACCCCAAACCACACATTCTACCTACTTTACCACAAACCACACATTTTAACTACCTTCTTTACCCCAAACCACGCATTCTACCTACTTTACCACAAACCACACATTCTACCTTCTTTACCACAAACCACACATTCTACCTACTTTACCACAAACCACACATTCTACCTACTTTACCCAGACCACACATTCTACCTTCTTTACCACAAACCACACATTCTACCTTCTTTACCCCAAACCACACATTCTACCTTCTTTACCACAAACCACACATTCAACCTACTTTAACCGAAACCACACAATCACCTACTTTAACCCAAACCACACATTCTACCTACTTTACCCTAAACCACACATTCTACCTACTTTACCACAAACCACACATTCTACCTTCTTTACCACAAACCACACATTCTACCAACTTTACCCAGACCACACATTCTACCTTCATTACCACAAACCACACATTCTACCTACTTTACCACAAACCACACATTCTACCTACTTTACCACAAACCACACATTCTACCTTCTTTACCCTAAACCACACATTCTACCTACTTTACCACAAACCACACATTCTACCTTCTTTACCACAAACCACACATTCTACCAACTTTACCCAGACCACACATTTTACCTTCTTTACCACAAACCACACATTCTACCTTCTTTACCCCAAACCACACATTCTACCTACTTTACCACAAACCACACATTCTACCTACTTTACCCCAAACCACACATTCAACCTACTTTACCCCAAACCACACATTCTATCAACTTTACCACAAACCACACATTCTACCTACTTTACCCCAAACCACGCATTCTACCTACTTTACCACAAACCACGCATTCTACCTTCTTTACCCCAAACCACGCATTCAACCTACTTTACCACAAACCACGCATTCTACCTTCTTTACCCCAAACCACACATTCTACCTACTTTACCACAAACCACACATTCTACCTTCTTTACCCCAAACCACACATTCTACCTTCTTTACCACAAACCACACATTCTACCTTCTTTACCCCAAACCACGCATTCTACCTTCTTTACCCCAAACCACACATTCTACCTTCTTTACCCCAAACCACACATTCTACCTACTTTACCCCAAACCACAAATTCTACCTACTTTACCACAAACCACACATTCTACCTTCTTTACCCCAAACCACACATTCTACCTTCTTTACCCCAAACCACACATTCTACCTACTTTACCACAAACCACACATTTTAACTACCTTCTTTACCCCAAACCACGCATTCTACCTACTTTACCACAAACCACACATTCTACCTTCTTTACCACAAACCACACATTCTACCTACTTTACCACAAACCACACATTCTACCTACTTTACCCAGACCACACATTCTACCTTCTTTACCACAAACCACACATTCTACCTTCTTTACCACAAACCACACATTCTACCTTCTTTACCACAAACCACACATTCAACCTACTTTAACCGAAACCACACAATCACCTACTTTAACCCAAACCACACATTCTACCTACTTTACCCTAAACCACACATTCTACCTACTTTACCACAAACCACACATTCTACCTTCTTTACCACAAACCACACATTCTACCAACTTTACCCAGACCACACATTCTACCTTCTTTACCCCAAACCACACATTCTACCTTCTTTACCCCAAACCACACATTCTACCTACTTTACCACAAACCACACATTCTACCTTCTTTACCCCAAACCACACATTCTACCTACTTTTCCCCAAACCACACATTCAACCTTCTTTACCCCAAATCACACATTCTACCTTCTTTACCCCAAACCGCACATTCTATCAACTTTACCACAAACCACACATTCTACCTTCTTTACCCCAAACCACGCATTCTACCTTCTTTACCCCGAACCACACATTCTACCTACTTTACCACAAACCACACATTCTACCTTCTTTACCCCAAACCACACATTCTACCTTCTTTACCCCAAACCACACATTCTACCTACTTTACCACAAACCACACATTCTACCTTCTTTACCCCAAACCACACATTCTACCTACTTTTCCCCAAACCACACATTCAACCTTCTTTACCCCAAACCACACATTCTACCTACTTTACCCCAAACCGCACATTCTATCAACTTTACCACAAACCACACATTCTACCTTCTTTACCCCAAACCACGCATTCTACCTTCTTTACCCCGAACCACACATTCTACCTACTTTACCACAAACCACACATTCTACCTTCTTTACCCCAAACCACAAATTCTACCTACTTTACCACAAACCACACATTCTACCTTCTTTACCCCAAACCACACATTCTACCTTCTTTACCCCAAACCACACATTCTACCTACTTTACCACAAACCACACATTTTAACTACCTTCTTTACCCCAAACCACGCATTCTACCTACTTTACCACAAACCACACATTCTACCTTCTTTACCACAAACCACACATTCTATCTACTTTACCACAAACCACACATTCTACCTACTTTACCCAGACCACACATTCTACCTTCTTTACCACAAACCACACATTCTACCTTCTTTACCCCAAACCACACATTCTACCTTCTTTACCACAAACCACACATTCAACCTACTTTAACCGAAACCACACATTCACCTACTTTAACCCAAACCACACATTCTACCTACTTTACCCTAAACCACACATTCTACCTACTTTACCACAAACCACACATTCTACGTTCTTTACAACAAACCACACATTCTACCAACTTTACCCAGACCACACATTCTACCTTCTTTACCACAAACCACACATTCTACCTTCTTTACCCCAAACCACACATTCTACCTACTTTACCCTAAACCACACATTCTACCTACTTTACCACAAACCACACATTCTACCTTCTTTACCACAAACCACACATTCTACCAACTTTACCCAGACCACACATTCTACCTTCTTTACCACAAACCACACATTCTACCTTCTTTACCACAAACCACACATTCTACCTTCTTTACCCCAAACCACACATTCTACCTACTTTACCACAAACCACACATTCTACCTTCTTTACCCCAAACCACACATTCTACCTACTTTTCCCCAAACCACACATTCAACCTTCTTTACCCCAAACCACACATTCTACCTTCTTTACCCCAAACCGCACATTCTATCAACTTTACCACAAACCACACATTCTACCTTCTTTACCCCAAACCACGCATTCTACCTTCTTTACCCCGAACCACACATTCTACCTACTTTACCACAAACCACACATTCTACCTTCTTTACCCCAAACCACAAATTCTACCTACTTTACCACAAACCACACATTCTACCTTCTTTACCCCAAACCACACATTCTACCTTCTTTACCCCAAACCACACATTCTACCTACTTTACCACAAACCACACATTTTAACTACCTTCTTTACCCCAAACCACGCATTCTACCTACTTTACCACAAACCACACATTCTACCTTCTTTACCACAAACCACACATTCTACCTACTTTACCACAAACCACACATTCTACCTACTTTACCCAGACCACACATTCTACCTTCTTTACCACAAACCACACATTCTACCTTCTTTACCCCAAACCACACATTCTACCTTCTTTACCACAAACCACACATTAAACCTACTTTAACCGAAACCACACATTCACCTACTTTAACCCAAACCACACATTCTACCTACTTTACCCTAAACCACACATTCTACCTACTTTACCACAAACCACACATTCTACCTTCTTTACCACAAACCACACATTCTACCAACTTTACCCAGACCACACATTCTACCTTCTTTACCACAAACCACACATTCTACCTTCTTTACCCCAAACCACACATTCTACCTACTTTACCCTAAACCACACATTCTACCTACTTTACCACAAACCACACATTCTACCTTCTTTACCACAAACCACACATTCTACCAACTTTACCCAGACCACACATTCTACCTTCTTTACCACAAACCACACATTCTACCTTCTTTACCACAAACCACACATTCTACCTACTTCATCACAAACCACACATTCTACCTACTTTACCCCAAACCACACATTCTACCTACTTTACCCCAAACCACACATTCTATCAACTTTACCACAAACCACACATTCTACCTACTTTACCCCAAACCACGCATTCTACCTACTTTACCACAAACCACGCATTCTACCTTCTTTACCCCAAACCACGCATTCTACCTACTTTACCACAAACCACGCATTCTACCTTCTTTACCCCAAACCACACATTCTACCTACTTTACCACAAACCACACATTCTACCTTCTTTACCCCAAACCACACATTCTACCTTCTTTACCCCAAACCGCACATTCTATCAACTTTACCACAAACCACACATTCTACCTTCTTTACCCCAAACCACGCATTCTACCTTCTTTACCCCGAACCACACATTCTACCTACTTTACCACAAACCACACATTCTACCTTCTTTACCCCAAACCACACATTCTACCTACTTTACCACAAACCACACATTCTACCTTCTTTACCCCAAACCACACATTCTACCTTCTTTACCCCAAACCACACATTCTACCTACTTTACCACAAACCACACATTTTAACTACCTTCTTTACCCCAAACCACGCATTCTACCTACTTTACCACAAACCACACATTCTACCTTTTTTACCACAAACCACACATTCTACCTACTTTACCCCAAACCACACATTCTACCTACTTTACCACAAACCACACATTCTACCTTCTTTACCCCAAACCACACATTCTATCAACTTTACCACAAACCACACATTCTACCTTCTTTACCCCAAACCACGCATTCTACCTTCTTTACCCCGAACCACACATTCTACCTACTTTACCACAAACCACACATTCTACCTTCTTTACCCCAAACCACACATTCTACCTTCTTTACCCCAAACCACACATTCTACCTACTTTACCACAAACCACACATTCTACCTTCTTTACCCCAAACCACACATTCTACCTACTTTTCCCCAAACCACACATTCAACCTTCTTTACCCCAAACCACACATTCTACCTTCTTTACCCCAAACCGCACATTCTATCAACTTTACCACAAACCACACATTCTACCTTCTTTACCCCAAACCACGCATTCTACCTTCTTTACCCCGAACCACACATTCTACCTACTTTACCACAAACCACAAATTCTACCTTCTTTACCCCAAACCACAAATTCTACCTACTTTACCACAAACCACACATTCTACCTTCTTTACCCCAAACCACACATTCTACCTTCTTTACCCCAAACCACACATTCTACCTACTTTACCACAAACCACACATTTTAACTACCTTCTTTACCCCAAACCACGCATTCTACCTACTTTACCACAAACCACACATTCTACCTTCTTTACCACAAACCACACATTCTACCTACTTTACCACAAACCACACATTCTACCTACTTTACCCAGACCACACATTCTACCTTCTTTACCACAAACCACACATTCTACCTTCTTTACCCCAAACCACACATTCTACCTTCTTTACCACAAACCACACATTAAACCTACTTTAACCGAAACCACACATTCACCTACTTTAACCCAAACCACACATTCTACCTACTTTACCCTAAACCACACATTCTACCTACTTTACCACAAACCACACATTCTACCTTCTTTACCACAAACCACACATTCTACCAACTTTACCCAGACCACACATTCTACCTTCTATACCACAAACCACACATTCTACCTTCTTTACCCCAAACCACACATTCTACCTACTTTACCCTAAACCACACATTCTACCTACTTTACCACAAACCACACATTCTACCTTCTTTACCACAAACCACACATTCTACCAACTTTACCCAGACCACACATTCTACCTTCTTTACCACAAACCACACATTCTACCTTCTTTACCACAAACCACACATTCTACCTACTTTACCACAAACCACACATTCTACCTACTTTACCCCAAACCACACATTCTACCTACTTTACCCCAAACCACACATTCTATCAACTTTACCACAAACCACACATTCTACCTACTTTACCCCAAACCACGCATTCTACCTACTTTACCACAAACCACGCATTCTACCTTCTTTACCCCAAACCACGCATTCTACCTACTTTACCACAAACCACGCATTCTACCTTCTTTACCCCAAACCACACATTCTACCTACTTTACCACAAACCACACATTCTACCTTCTTTACCCCAAACCACACATTCTACCTTCTTTACCCCAAACCGCACATTCTATCAACTTTACCACAAACCACACATTCTACCTTCTTTACCCCAAACCACGCATTCTACCTACTTTACCCTAAACCACACATTCTACCTACTTTACCACAAACCACACATTCTACCTTCTTTACCACAAACCACACATTCTACCAACTTTACCACAAACCACACATTCTACCAACTTTACCCAGACCACACATTCTACCTTCTTTACCACAAACCACACATTCTACCTTCTTTACCCCAAACCACACATTCTACCTACTTTACCCTAAACCACACATTCTACCTACTTTACCACAAACCACACATTCTACCTTCTTTACCACAAACCACACATTCTACCAACTTTACCCAGACCACACATTCTACCTTCTTTACCACGAACCACACATTCTACCTTCTTTACCACAAACCACACATTCTACCTACTTTACCACAAACCACACATTCTACCTACTTTACCCCAAACCACACATTCTACCTACTTTACCCCAAACCACACATTCTATCAACTTTACCACAAACCACACATTCTACCTACTTTACCCCAAACCACGCATTCTACCTACTTTACCACAAACCACGCATTCTACCTTCTTTACCCCAAACCACGCATTCTACCTACTTTACCACAAACCACGCATTCTACCTTCTTTACCCCAAACCACACATTCTACCTACTTTACCACAAACCACACATTCTACCTTCTTTACCCCAAACCACACATTCTACCTTCTTTACCCCAAACCGCACATTCTATCAACGTTACCACAAACCACACATTCTACCTTCTTTACCCCAAACCACGCATTTTACCTTCTTTACCCCGAACCACACATTCTACCTACTTTACCACAAACCACACATTCTACCTTCTTTACCCCAAACCACACATTCTACCTTCTTTACCCCAAACCACACATTCTACCTACTTTACCACAAACCACACATTTTAACTACCTTCTTTACCCCAAACCACGCATTCTACCTACTTTACCACAAACCACACATTCTACCTTCTTTACAACAAACCACACATTCTACCTACTTTACCACAAACCACACATTCTACCTACTTTACCCAGACCACACATTCTACCTTCTTTACCACAAACCACACATTCTACCTTCTTTACCCCAAACCACACATTCTACCTTCTTTACCACAAACCACACATTCAACCTACTTTAACCCAAACCACACATTCACCTACTTTAACCCAAACCACACATTCTACCTACTTTACCCTAAACCACACATTCTACCTACTTTACCACAAACCACACATTCTACCTTCTTTACCACAAACCACACATTCTACCAACTTTACCCAGACCCACATTCTACCTTCTTTACCACAAACCACACATTCTACCTTCTTTACCCCAAACCACACATTCTACCTACTTTACCCTAAACCACACATTCTACCTACTTTACCACAAACCACACATTCTACCTTCTTTACCACAAACCACACATTCTACCAACTTTACCCAGACCACACATTCTACCTTCTTTACCACAAACCACACATCCTACCTTCTTTACCACAAACCACACATTCTACCTACTTTACCACAAACCACACATTCTACCTACTTTACCCCAAACCACACATTCTACCTACTTTACCCCAAACCACACATTCTATCAACTTTACCACAAACCACACATTCTACCTACTTTACCCCAAACCACGCATTCTACCTACTTTACCACAAACCACGCATTCTACCTTCTTTACCCCAAACCACGCATTCTACCTACTTTACCACAAACCACGCATTCTACCTTCTTTACCCCAAACCACACATTCTACCTTCTTTACCCCAAACCGCACATTCTATCAACTTTACCACAAACCACACATTCTACCTTCTTTACCCCAAACCACGCATTCTACCTTCTTTACCCCGAACCACACATTCTACCTACTTTACCACAAACCACACATTCTACCTTCTTTACCCCAAACCACAAATTCTACCTACTTTACCACAAACCACACATTCTACCTTCTTTACCCCAAACCACACATTCTACCTTCTTTACCCCAAACCACACATTCTACCTACTTTACCACAAACCACACATTTTAACTACCTTCTTTACCCCAAACCACGCATTCTACCTACTTTACCACAAACCACACATTCTACCTTCTTTACCACAAACCACACATTCTACCTACTTTACCACAAACCACGCATTCTACCTTCTTTACCCCAAACCACACATTCTACCTACTTTACCACAAACCACACATTCTACCTTCTTTACCCCAAACCACACATTCTACCTTCTTTACCCCAAACCGCACATTCTATCAACTTTACCACAAACCACACATTCTACCTTCTTTACCCCAAACCACGCATTCTACCTTCTTTACCCCGAACCACACATTCTACCTACTTTACCACAAACCACACATTCTACCTTCTTTACCCCAAACCACACATTCTACCTACTTTACCACAAACCACACATTCTACCTTCTTTACCCCAAACCACACATTCTACCTTCTTTACCCCAAACCACACATTCTACCTACTTTACCACAAACCACACATTTTAACTACCTTCTTTACCCCAAACCACGCATTCTCTCTACTTTACCACAAACCACACATTCTACCTTCTTTACCACAAACCACACATTCTACCTACTTTACCACAAACCACACATTCTACCTACTTTACCCAGACCACACATTCTACCTTCTTTACCACAAACCACACATTCTACCTTCTTTACCCCAAACCACACATTCTACCTTCTTTACCACAAACCACACATTCAACCTACTTTAACCCAAACCACAAATTCACCTACTTTAACCCAAACCACACATTCTACCTACTTTACCCTAAACCACACATTCTACCTACTTTACCACAAACCACACATTCTACCTTCTTTACCACAAACCACACATTCTACCAACTTTACCCAGACCCACATTCTACCTTCTTTACCACAAACCACACATTCTACCTTCTTTACCCCAAACCACACATTCTACCTACTTTACCCTAAACCACACATTCTACCTACTTTACCACAAACCACACATTCTACCTTCTTTACCACAAACCACACATTCTACCAACTTTACCCAGACCACACATTCTACCTTCTTTACCACAAACCACACATCCTACCTTCTTTACCACAAACCACACATTCTACCTACTTTACCACAAACCACACATTCTACCTACTTTACCCCAAACCACACATTCTACCTACTTTACCCCAAACCACACATTCTATCAACTTTACCACAAACCACACATTCTACCTACTTTACCCCAAACCACGCATTCTACCTACTTTACCACAAACCACGCATTCTACCTTCTTTACCCCAAACCACGCATTCTACCTACTTTACCACAAACCACGCATTCTACCTTCTTTACCCCAAACCACACATTCTACCTTCTTTACCCCAAACCGCACATTCTATCAACTTTACCACAAACCACACATTCTACCTTCTTTACCCCAAACCACGCATTCTACCTTCTTTACCCCGAACCACACATTCTACCTACTTTACCACAAACCACACATTCTACCTTCTTTACCCCAAACCACAAATTCTACCTACTTTACCACAAACCACACATTCTACCTTCTTTACCCCAAACCACACATTCTACCTTCTTTACCCCAAACCACACATTCTACCTACTTTACCACAAACCACACATTTTAACTACCTTCTTTACCCCAAACCACGCATTCTACCTACTTTACCACAAACCACACATTCTACCTTCTTTACCACAAACCACACATTCTACCTACTTTACCACAAACCACACATTCTACCTACTTTACCCAGACCACACATTCTACCTTCTTTACCAAAAACCACACATTCTACCTTCTTTACCCCAAACCACACATTCTACCTTCTTTACCACAAACCACACATTAAACCTACTTTAACCGAAACCACACATTCACCTACTTTAACCCAAACCACACATTCTACCTACTTTACCCTAAACCACACATTCTACCTACTTTACCACAAACCACACATTCTACCTTCTTTACCACAAACCACACATTCTACCAACTTTACCCAGACCACACATTCTACCTTCTTTACCACAAACCACACATTCTACCTTCTTTACACCAAACCACACATTCTACCTACTTTACCCTAAACCACACATTCTACCTACTTTACCACAAACCACACATTCTACCTTCTTTACCACAAACCACACATTCTACCAACTTTACCCAGACCACACATTCTACCTTCTTTACCACAAACCACACATTCTACCTTCTTTACCACAAACCACACATTCTACCTACTTTACCACAAACCACACATTCTACCTACTTTACCCCAAACCACACATTCTACCTACTTTACCCCAAACCACACATTCTATCAACTTTACCACAAACCACACATTCTACCTACTTTACCCCAAACCACGCATTCTACCTACATTACCACAAACCACGCATTCTACCTTCTTTACCCCAAACCACGCATTCTACCTACTTTACCACAAACCACACATTCTACCTTCTTTACCCCAAACCACACATTCTACCTACTTTACCACAAACCACACATTCTACCTTCTTTACCCCAAACCACACATTCTACCTTCTTTACCCCAAACCGCACATTCTATCAACTTTACCACAAACCACACATTCTACCTTCTTTACCACAAACCACGCATTCTACCTTCTTTACCCCGAACCACACATTCTACCTACTTTACCACAAACCACACATTCTACCTTCTTTACCCCAAACCACACATTCTACCTACTTTACCACAAACCACACATTCTACCTTCTTTACCCCAAACCACACATTCTACCTTCTTTACCCCAAACCACACATTCTACCTACTTTACCACAAACCACACATTTTAACTACCTTCTTTACCCCAAACCACGCATTCGACCTACTTTACCACAAACCACACATTCTACCTTCTTTACCACAAACCACACATTCTACCTACTTTACCACAAACCACACATTCTACCTACTTTACCCAGACCACACATTCTACCTTCTTTACCCCAAACCACACATTCTACCTTCTTTACCACAAACCACACATTAAACCTACTTTAACCGAAACCACACATTCACCTACTTTAACCCAAACCACACATTCTACCTACTTTACCCTAAACCACACATTCTACCTACTTTACCACAAACCACACATTCTACCTTCTTTACCACAAACCACACATTCTACCAACTTTACCCAGACCACACATTCTACCTTCTTTACCACAAACCACACATTCTACCTTCTTTACCCCAAACCACACATTCTACCTACTTTACCCTAAACCACACATTCTACCTACTTTACCACAAACCACACATTCTACCTTCTTTACCACAAACCACACATTCTACCAACTTTACCCAGACCACACATTCTACCTTCTTTACCACAAACCACACATTCTACCTTCTTTACCACAAACCACACATTCTACCTACTTTACCACAAACCACACATTCTACCTACTTTACCCCAAACCACACATTCTACCTACTTTACCCCAAACCACACATTCTATCAACTTTACCACAAACCACACATTCTACCTACTTTACCCCAAACCACGCATTCTACCTACTTTACCACAAACCACGCATTCTACCTTCTTTACCCCAAACCACGCATTCTACCTACTTTACCACAAACCACGCATTCTACCTTCTTTACCCCAAACCACACATTCTACCTACTTTACCACAAACCACACATTCTACCTTCTTTACCCCAAACCACACATTCTACCTTCTTTACCCCAAACCGCACATTCTATCAACTTTACCACAAACCACACATTCTACCTTCTTTACCACAAACCACGCATTCTACCTTCTTTACCCCGAACCACACATTCTACCTACTTTACCACAAACCACACATTCTACCTTCTTTACCCCAAACCACACATTCTACCTACTTTACCACAAACCACACATTCTACCTTCTTTACCCCAAACCACACATTCTACCTTCTTTACCCCAAACCACACATTCTACCTACTTTACCACAAACCACACATTTTAACTACCTTCTTTACCCCAAACCACGCATTCTACCTACTTTACCACAAACCACACATTCTACCTTCTTTACCACAAACCACACATTCTACCTACTTTACCACAAACCACACATTCTACCTACTTTACCCAGACCACACATTCTACCTTCTTTACCACAAACCACACATTCTACCTTCTTTACCCCAAACCACACATTCTACCTTCTTTACCACAAACCACACATTCAACCTACTTTAACCCAAACCACACATTCACCTACTTTAACCCAAACCACACATTCTACCTACTTTACCCTAAACCACACATTCTACCTACTTTACCACAAACCACACATTCTACCTTCTTTACCACAAACCACACATTCTACCAACTTTACCCAGACCACACATTCTACCTTCTTTACCACAAACCACACATTCTACCTTCTTTACCCCAAACCACACATTCTACCTACTTTACCCTAAACCACACATTCTACCTACTTTACCACAAACCACACATTCTACCTTCTTTACCACAAACCACACATTCTACCAACTTTACCCAGACCACACATTCTACCTTCTTTACCACAAACCACACATTCTACCTTCTTTACCACAAACCACACATTCTACCTACTTTACCACAAACCACACATTCTACCTACTTTACCCCAAACCACACATTCTACCTACTTTACCCCAAACCACACATTCTATCAACTTTACCACAAACCACACATTCTACCTACTTTACCCCAAACCACGCATTCTACCTACTTTACCACAAACCACGCATTCTACCTTCTTTACCCCAAACCACGCATTCTACCTACTTTACCACAAACCACGCATTCTACCTTCTTTACCCCAAACCACACATTCTACCTACTTTACCACAAACCACACATTCTACCTTCTTTACCCCAAACCACACATTCTACCTTCTTTACCACAAACCACACATTCTACCTTCTTTTCCCCAAACCACGCATTCTACCTTCTTTACCCCAAACCACACATTCTACCTTCTTTACCCCAAACAACACATTCTACCTACTTTACCACAAACCACACATTCTACCTTCTTTACCCCAAACCACACATTCTACCTACTTTTCCCCAAACCACACATTCAACCTTCTTTACCCCAAACCACACATTCTACCTTCTTTACCCCAAACCACACATTCTATCAACTTTACCACAAACCACACATTCTACCTTCTTTACCCCAAACCACGCATTCTACCTTCTTTACCCCGAACCACACATTCTACCTACTTTACCACAAACCACACATTCTACCTTCTTTACCCCAAACCACACATTCTACCTACTTTACCACAAACCACACATTCTACCTTCTTTACCCCAAACCACACATTCTACCTACTTTACCCCAAACCACACATTCTACCTACTTTACCACAAACCACACATTTTAACTACCTTCTTTACCCCAAACCACGCATTCTACCTACTTTACCACAAACCACACATTCTACCTTCTTTACCACAAACCACACATTCTACCTACTTTACCACAAACCACACATTCTACCTACTTTACCCAGACCACACATTCTACCTTCTTTACCACAAACCACACATTCTACCTTCTTTACCCCAAACCACACATTCTATCAACTTTACCACAAACCACACATTCTACCTTCTTTACCCCAAACCACGCATTCTACCTTCTTTACCCCAAACCACACATTCTACCTACTTTACCACAAACCACACATTCTACCTTCTTGACCCCAAACCACACATTCTACCTACTTTACCACAAACCACACATTCTACCTTCTTTACCCCAAACCACACATTCTACCTTCTTTACCACAAACCACACATTCTACCTTCTTTACCCCAAACCACGCATTCTACCTTCTTTACCACAAACCACACATTCTAACTACTTTACCACAAACCACACATTCTACCTTCTTTACCCCAAACCACACATTCTACCTACTTTACCACAAACCACACATTCTACCTTCTTTACCCAAAACCACACATTCTACCTTCTTTACCACAAACCACACATTCTACCTTCTTTACCCCAAACCACACATTCTACCTTCTTTACCCTAAACCACACATTCTACCTTCTTTACCACAAACCACACATTCTACCTTCTTTACCCCAAACCACACACTCTACCTTCTTTACCCCAAACCACGTATTCTACCTACTTTAACCCAAACCACGTATTCTACCTACTTTAACCCAAACCACACATTCTACCTACTTTACCCCAAACCACACATTGTACCTTCTTTACCACAAACCACACATTCAACCTACTTTAACCCAAACCACACATTCACCTACTTTAACCCAAACCACACATTCTACCTACTTTACCCTAAACCACACATTCTACCTACTTTACCCCAAACCACACATTCTACCTACTTTACCCCAAACCACACATTCTACCTTCTTTACCCCAAACCACACATTCTACCTTCTTTACCCCAAACCACACATTCTACCTTCTTTACCACAAACCACACATTCTACCTTCTTTACCCCAAACCACACATTCTACCTTCTTTACCCCAAACCACGTATTCTACCTACTTTAACCCAAACCACACATTCTACCTACTTTACCCCAAACCACACATTCTACCTACTTTACCCCAAACCACACATTCTACCTTCTTTACCACAAACCACACATTCAACCTACTTTAACCCAAACCACACATTCACCTACTTTAACCCAAACCACACATTCTACCTACTTTACCCTAAACCACACATTCTACCTACTTTACCCCAAACCACACATTCTACCTACTTTACCACAAACCACACATTCTACCTACTTTACCCCAAACCACACATTCTACCTACTTTACCACAAACCACACATTCTACCTACTTTACCCCAAACCACACATTCTACCTACTTTACCCAGACCACACATTCTACCTTCTTTACCCCAAACCACACATTCTACCTACTTTACCCCAAACCACACATTCTACCTACTTTACCACAAACCACACATTCTACCTACTTTACCCCAAACCACACATTCTACCTACTTTACCCCAAACCACACATTCTACCTTCTTTACCACAAACCACACATTCTACCTTCTTTACCCCAAACCACGCATTCTACCTTCTTTACCCCAAACCACACATTCTACCTTCTTTACCCCAAACCACACATTCTACCTACTTTACCACAAACCAAACATTCTACCTACTTTACCCCAAACCACACATTCTACCTTCTTTACCACAAACCACACATTCTACCTACTTTACCACAAACCACACATTCTACCTACTTTACCCCAAACCACACATTCTACCTACTTTACCACAAACCACACATTCTATCTACTTTACCCCAAACCACACATTTAACCTACTTTACCCCAAACCACACATTTTAACTACTTTACCCCAAACCACACATTCTACGTATTTTACACCAAACCACACATTCTACCTACTTTACCCCAAACCACACATTCTACCTACTTTACCCCAAACCACACATTCTACCTACTTTACCACAAACCACACATTCTACCTACTTTACCCAGACCACACATTCTACCTACTTTACCACAAACCACACATTCTACCTACTTTACCCCAAACCACATTTTCTACCTACTTTACCCCAAACCACACATTCTACCTACTTTACCCCAAACCACACTTTCTATGTACTTTACCCCAAACCACACATTCTACCTACTTTACCCCAAACCACACATTCTACCTACTTTACCCCAAACCACACATTCTATCTACTTTACCCCAAACCACACATTCTACCTTCTTTACCCCAAACCACACATTCTACCTTCTTTACCCCAAACCACACATTCTACCTTCTTTACCCCAAACCACACATTCTACCTACTTTACCCCAAACCACACATTCTATCTACTTTACCCCAAACCACACATTCTACCTTCTTTACCCCAAACCACACATTCTACCTTCTTTACCCCAAACCACACATTCTACCTTCTTTACCCCAAACCACACATTCTACCTTCTTTACCACAAACCACACATTCTACCTACTTTACCCCAAACCACACATTCTACGTACTTTACCCCAAACCACACATTCTACGTACTTTACCCCAAACCACAGATTCTACCTACTTTACCACAAACCACACATTCTACCATTTTTACCCAAAGCACACATTCTACCTTCTTTACCGCAAACCACACATTCTACCATTTTTACCCAAACCACACATTCTACCTACTTTACCCAAACCACACATTCTACCTACTTTACCACAAACACACATTCTACCTACTTTACCACAAACCACACATTCTACCTACTTTACCACAAACCACACATTCTACCTTCTTTACCACAAACCACACATTCTACCTTCTTTACCCCAAACCACACATTCTACCTTCTTTACCACAAACCACACATTCTACCTTCTTTACCCCAAACCACACATTCTTCCTACTTTACCACAAACCACACATTCTACCTTCTTTACCCCAAACCACACATTCTACCTTCTTTACCCCAAACCACACATTCTACCTACTTTACCCCAAACCACGCATTCTACCTACTTTACCACAAACCACACATTCTACCTACTTTACCCCAAACCACACATTCTACCTACTTTACCACAAACCACACATTCTACCTACTTTACCACAAACCACACATTCTACCTACTTTACCCCAAACCACACATTCTACCTACTTTACCCCAAACCACACATTCTACCTACTTTACCACAAACCACACATTCTACCTACTTTACCCCAAACCACACATTCTACCTACTTTACCCCAACCACACATTCTACCTACTTTACCCCAGATTACACATTAATCATGCTGGGATTGCAGGACATTTCCTTTCAAAATGAAAGCAACACAGAGGTCATGTTGATCCCTCCTCGCGCGCTCTCTAAAACACCCCTGCACGCGCTCACATATACAAACACACAAGCACGCACACATACCGGCTACAGGCTTCTGCTTTGCTGCAGGGTTCTCATCATGATAGAGTATGTCTATGTTTCCATAATGAAATTGACCTCAGAGGGGAAGCCCACCTGGAGATGTGTCAGCTTGTCCTCGTGTGCGTCCCAAATGACACCATATTACTTACATAGTGCGCTATGGGGCTTTTATCAAAAGTAGTGCACTATGTCGGAAATAGGGTTCCAATTGGGATGCAGACCTCCTCTCACTACAAACAGAGCCACCCTAGACTCCAGTCCAGACTGTAACACACACACACAAACACTCAGAGCGAGACCTAGCTGTAGAGGTCTGGCTGATGAGGGGTGACTGAGATCATACAAACCAAACACTCACCTTCCTACATTTAATACATGACCTGATTGGCACCATAGATTATCATTACACTGTGCATTACCTTTAAACACAGAGCTAAAGTTCATAAAGTCAAGATGTCTCGAGTGAAATGTTTTTACTGCGGTCTGCAGATAATGTATTCTCCCTCTCTTTCTCTTTCTCTTTCTCTCTTCCTGTCTCTCTCTCGATCACTCTCTTTCCTCAGTTAATGGTGCATGTGAAGTGATGTGTAAACATGGGTTAGTGTTAGTCAGTATGCTTCTCAGGTAGACGAGAAAACAAATCATTCCACTTACCACTGATGATGATGATGTTAATAATGGAGATACTGATCAAAGGTCCATCCCCACTGTTTGTGTTTTCCTTTGTTTGTTGATGTTTGTCTGTATGTCACATTTTGATTATCACTGCAGATGTCACGGGAACCTGCATGGAAAGTCCCTAATGTTTAACATAAACCTCAGTTTTACTGTAGGTAAATAAGGAGCCGATTCAAATCAGATCTGCAATGCTGAACTGCTTTAGAGCTGTCGAATCCACAAGTGGCTCATGGCATTGTACCTAAAGCGGACATTTCCATTGGCTGCATGGAGTCACATGAAGAGAAATCCCATTCATTGTTGTTTACAAGTTTGAAAACTGGATGTAATCTAAAACTCAAATCTACTGCACCTCTCATTATGTTGTTCCATGATTTCAATTAGAGCGTCATTATTTCTATATAGGCCACACGTTCTCCTTCTGGACTTGCAACACGAGTGGGACGGGTGTGGCTTTGTTACAATGATCACAAGAGCAGCTGCTCATCGATTTGACAGTTCCACTTCCGACACTGCCGAAACATCAGCTATGCGGGTGTCGGCTGTTGCCGGTTAACGCTTGATCTGATTGAATAAGGCCCTAATTCTGCGAGTAATAAGTCTTCATTCATTTGAAGTTGTTTATTCGAGCATGACTATGATAACATACTATAGTGTACAGTAGGTCTGTGTGTGTTCAGTATTGGGATTGTGTGTATATGTTCTAAGTGAGTGTGTCAAGTGTAAATTAGATTGTATGTGTGTGATTGTAAGTGTTTGTGTGTGTGTGTGTGTGTGTGTGTGTGTGTGTGTGTGTGTGTGTGTGTGTGTGTGTGTGTGTGTGTGTGTGTGTGTGTGTGTGTGTGTGTGTGTGTGTGTGTGTGTGTGTATGCTCACTAAGAGGTGAGTTTGCGTGCTTAGGGTATTCTGTTTGAGTGTGTCTGTACAGTATGTGTAAGAAATAATACCTCTCTCTCTATCTCTTCATCTCTCCCGCTCCATCTCTCTCTCCATCTCTCTCTCTCCCTCTATCTCTCCCCCCTCTCTCTCTCCATCTCACTCTCTCTCCATCTCTCTCTCTTTCTCTCTCTCTCTCTCTCCATCTCTCTATCTTTTTCTCTCTCCATCTCACTCTCTCTCCATCTCTCTCTCTTTCTCTCTCCATCTCTCTCTCTCCATCTCTCATTCAATTCAAATGAATATTTACAAGTGAAATAGATAATAAACAAAAGTCAAATAAAAAATGAACAGTAAACATTACACTCACAAGTTTCAAAGGAATAGACACATTTCAAATGTCTTATTGTGGCTATGTATAGTGTTATAATGATGTGCAAATAGTTAAAGTACAAAAGGGAAAATAAAATCTCTCTCAATTTCAATTTCAATATAAGGGGGTTTATGGGCATGGGAAATATATATTTACATTGCCAAAGCAAGTGAAGTAGATAATAAACAAAAGTGAAACTAACAGTAAGAAATTAACAGTCAACATTACATTCACAAAAATGTCTAAATAAAAATCTCTCTCTCCATCTCTCTCTTTCACTCATTTTCAATTTAAAGGTATTTATTGGCATGGGGAACATATATAGACATAATATTACATTTGAAATGTCTTTATTATTTTTGAACTTTTGTGAGTGTAATGTTGACTGTTAATGTTTTATTGTTTACATTTACTCATTCATCTCTCTCTCTGTCTTATTTCCACACCCTCATCTCGGTGTATTATATTTTCTCTGTCCCTCTCTCTTCCTCCGCTATCACTCTACTTTGACAGTTTCTCTCTCTCTCTTTTCCTCTCTCACTGCCCTCCTCCCCTCCTTCCCTCGCCGGGGCTGCTCATGCGTAAGGTAGTGTGGTGAAAATGCTATGTTCTCAATGCAGTCTCTGCACGCGATAGCACTGGGATTGTGTGAGAAGGCCAGCAAACATGATGCAGCCCCATGTGGTCATGGTTTGAGGAGAGGAGGAGAAGGAGGAGGAGGTGGAGATGAAGGAGGAGAGGAGAGGAGAGGAGAGGAGAGGAGAGGAGAGGAGAGGAGGAGGAGAGGAGAGGAGAGGGAGAGGCATGTAGAGCAGCGTGTCGGACAAAGGAGGAGAGGAGAAGCGGTAGCGTAGCTTGTCGGGCAGAGGAGGAGGGGAGAGGAGAGGCATCTAGTGTGCATAGCGTGGCGGATAGAGATGAAGAGAAAATCCCCACAGCCCGTGCCGCCACCCTGGCGTCTCAGGTAGGCTGAAACCATGGCAACATTTCACCCAAAAATAGTTTTTTTGCCGTCGTGGTCGGGGTCAATTAGTCAGGGTCAAGGTGTCGCTGCTGCCACTCACGCGATGGGTTAGGAGGAACAGACACGAGAGAAAAGGGAGGGAGGGATGGATGGAGGGAGGAAAGGAGGGAGGGAGGTAGGAGATAAAATGACGAAACGCAACAAGAAAACAAACAAAGCAAAGTGACTTTCCAGAAATCTCACCTCGGAATTGATGGAAAATGCACCTGGGAATTCCCACCTTATAATTGGGAGTAATTTCTCTGGGACACAGTCAGTGGGTAAAATAACTCAATGATTACTGTATAGCAGAGAGGATGATGCAGAGAGGGCGTTAGGGGAATGAGGAGAAGGGGTCAAATCAAACCCTTCACTCATTCATTCTCATTCCCCAAAAATCTTTGATATATTTTTCCTCTCTGCAGGTTTATTCATGAAAGGCCAGACAGACCAGCCTGCTTTGTTCTGTTCTCTGTGGCCCGGCTTCATTCCCCTTGGTGGGTCACACACACACACACACACATGCACGACCGCCACCACCATTACCACCATGCCTCTGGTGATGCACTACTTTCAGTGTTTCAGAGGGGTTGGCACCAGTAATGATGCCCCTCTCCTCTGATGTATGTTCCTGGGACCTGGCCAGCCGTGTGGCCTGGGAGGCTGAGCTAGTGAAGTCCTCGCCGCTCCCCCTCTGTCCTCTCTTTTCCAGGCTGGGTTAACGTCCTGTGTCAGGCCTGGGCCGCCTAGGCCTGGGCAGCTGCAGTTGTGATAACATCCTAATGACTTTCTACCTCTGATTACCAAAGAGGCAGAAACACACACAGGATCAAGTAAACAAAGCCTAGTGTAGCACCTTCAGCTGGAACAATAAACCTCCTCAGAACTGTTGCATTCTGGGAGGACTACTTATATTTTCTCATCTAATTACCACAATATATCATTTCCATCTCACACAAGCCAGGGAGGTGGGAGGAGGGGATAAGGTTAGCGTCAACATGGGGCGAGTTAAAGAGGTACTCATCGGTAAAACACTTTTGATTTGATGTATTTCATTCTTACAGTCGACAAGACTGAATTATGCAGAATGCACAGTTACATTTAGACAATACTTATAAACACAAGTGTCACGACTTCCTCCAAAGTCGGTCCTTCTCCTTGTTCGGGCGACGTTCTGCGGTCGACGTCACCGGTCTTCTAGCCATTGCCGATCCACCTTTCATTTTCCATTTGTTTTGTCTTGTCTTCCCACACACCTGGTTTGAATTCCATCATTACATGTTGTGTATTTAACCCTCTGTTCCCCCCATGTCCGTGTCCGGAATTGTTTATTGTAGTGCTTGTGCACGTTATGCTGGTGTGTGACGGGTTTTACCCATTGATTTATTGTACTGTTTACGGTGGTTTTATTTATTAAACTGCACCGTTGTAAATCAGTTTTGCTCTCCTGCGCCTGACTTCTCTGCCGCCAGTACGCACCCCTTACAACAAGATAATACATTCAATTTACAATCAATGCTATACAGTTTGTTCTGGTTGCAGCAGACTCTGACAGTACTGTCTCCCCTTCTCTTTGGTAGGAGATCATGAAGAGGGTGGTCAGGTTGGTGCATCATGTCACTGACCAATCTTACTGCTCCTTGCTCTCTGTGACTGCAATAGTGGAAGAGTCAGTGGAAGGGTCGGTGGGATATCTCTGTTTTTTGCTTAAATGTCTTACTCATTTCGGCCACGGAGAACGAAAGCCCACAGTCCTCGGGAGCGGCCCGCATCATCTTGTGTCTGAGTCGTTGAATTGAGACCCATTTTCCGGATTGACTGACCTTCATGTCTTAAAGTAATGATGGACTGTTGTTTGTCTTTGCTTATTTGAGCTGTTCTTGCCATTAAATGGACTTGGTCTTTTACCAAATAGGCCTATCTTCTGTATACCACCCCTACCTTGTCACAACACAACTGATGCTCAAACGCATTAAAAAGGAAAGAAATTCCCCAAATGTACTTTTAACAAGGCACAACTGTTAATTGAAATGCATTCCAGGTGACTAACTCATGAAGCTGGTTGAGAGAATGCCAAGAGTGTGCAAAGCTATCATCAAGGCAAAGGGTGGCTACTTTGAAGAATCTCAAATATAAAATATATTTTGATTTGTTTAACACTTTTTGGTTTACTACATGATTCCATGTGTGTTATTTCATAGTTTTGATGTCTTCACTATTATTCTACAATGTAGAAAATAGTAAAAATAGAGAAAAACCCTTGAATGAGTAGGTGTGTCCAAACTTTTGACTGGTACTGTATATTAGATAAAGAAGAAAATCATTGAATAAATGCCTTATAGATGACCATTGGCTTATATAATACCATATAACAACTACATATTTCAAATTAATGCATTTCAAGTGTTCCCCTTGCCCACTTTAGACACAGTGCCTTCAGAAAGTATCTACACTTCTTGACTTTTTCCACATTTTGTTGTGTTACAGCCTGAATTTAAAATTTATTAAATTGAGATTGTGTGTCGTTGATCTTCACCATCATGTCAAAGTGGAATTATGTTTTTAGAAATGTTTACAAATTAATAAAATATGAAAATATGAAATGTCTTGAGTCAATAAGTATTCAACCCTCTTTTTTTTGGCAAGCCTAAATAAGTTCAGGACTAAACGTGTGCTTAACAAGTCAAATAATAAGTTGCATGGACTCACTATGAGTGCAAAAATAGTGTTTAATATGATTTTAAAATAATATCTCTGTACATTCATACACTTATCTGTAAGGTCTCTCAGTCGCGCAGTGAATTTCAAACACAGATTTGGCCACAACGACCAGGGAGGTTTACCAATGCCTCACAAAGAAGGGCTCCTATTGATAGATGGGTAAAAAAAAAAGCAGACATTGAATATCTCTTTGAGCCTGGTGAAGTTATTAATTACACTTTGGATGATGTATCAATACACCCAGTCACTACAAAGACACAGGCATCCTTCCTAACTCAGTTGCTGGAGAGGAAGAAATACGTTCAAGGATTTCACCATGAGGCCAATGGTGATTCTAAAACAATGACAGTTTAAAGGCTGTGATTTGAAATAGCCGAGGCAGGATCAACTACGTTTTAGTTACTCCAGAATACTAACAAAATTACAAAGTGTAAAGAAGGAAGCCTGTACAGAATAAAAATACAAAACATTATGTTTGGGGCAAATCCAACACAACACATCACCGAATACCATTCTTCATATTTTCAAGCATGGTGGTGGGTGGATCTTGTGGGGCTCCTGAGTGGCTCGGTGGTCTAAGACGCTGCATCTCAATGCAAGAGGTGTCACTGCAGTACCTGGTTCGAATCCAGGCTGCATAACATTCGGCTGTCATTGTGAATCCCATAGGGCGGCGCACAATTGTCTGGGGTAGGCCATCATTGTAAATAAGAATTTGTTCTTAACTGACTTGCCTGGTTAAATATATAGATTTTTTTTATGTTATGGGTATGCTTGTCATTGGCATGGGAGTTTCTTAGGATAAAAAGAAACAGAATAGAACAAAGCACCGGCAAATTCCTAGAGGAAAACTTGGTTCAGTCTGCTTTCCAACAGACACTGTGAAACAAAGTCACCTTTCAGCAGGTTATCCAAGTGTGCAAAGCTCTTAGAGACTTACCCAGAAAGACTGTAATCGCTGCCAAAGGTGATTCGAACATGTATTGACTCAGAGGTTTGAATACTTATTGAATACTTATGTCCACCTTTCCATTTTTCTGTTTTGACTGAGTGACTGACAGTCAGAGCGGGTCCAATTCTCTTTGATGATGCAAGTTTAACTCTCTCTTTCCCTCCATATCAGTCTCTCTCTCTCTCTCCCTCCATATCAGTCTCTCTCTCTTTCTCTCTCCCTCCCTCCATATCAGTCTCTCTCTTTCTCTCTCCCTCCATATCAGTCTCTCTCTCTCTCCCTCCATATCAGTCTCTCTCTCTCTCTTTCCCTCCATATCAGTCTCTCTCTCTCTTTCCCTCCATATCAGTCTCTCTCTCTTCCCCTCCATATCAGTCTCTCTCTCTCTTTCCCTCCATATCAGTCTCTCTCTCTTCCCCTCCATATCAGTCTCTCTCTCTCTTCCCCTCCATATCAGTCTCTCTCTCTCTTTCCCTCCATATCAGTCTCTCTCTCTTCCCCTCCATATCAGTCTCTCTCTTTCTCTCTCCCTCCATATCAGTCTCTCTCTTTCTCTTTCCCTCCATATCAGTCTCTCTCTTTCTCTTTCCCTCCATATCAGTCTCTCTCTTTCTCTCTCCCTCCATATCAGTCTCTCTCTCTCCCTCCATATCAGTCTCTCTCTCTCCCCCATATCAGTCTCTCTCTCTCCCTACATATCAGTCTCTCTCCCTCCATATCAGTCTCTCTCTCTCTCTTCCCCTCCATATCAGTCTCTCTCTCTCCCTCCATATCAGTCTCTCTCTCTCCCTCCATATCAGTCTCTCTCTCTCTCCCTCCATATCAGTCTCTCTCTCTCCCCCTCCATATCAGTC